>NW_010563554.1:6096-11429 GCF_000687285.1 Phaethon lepturus | reverse complement strand
AACCCCCAAAGCAGCCCGGGGGGGGGGGGGGAACCAAACAAAAACCAGAAAAAAACCTAGAGAGCATCTAAGACAGACCTTGGTTTTTCTGAATATACAACCTTCAAGAGTTTTAGGCCAGTATGATTCTTCTGGGGAGGGGATCTTTGCTCTGCTACAAAACAGTGTTTGGTGTTAATTAAACTAAGACAATTCCCCAACACTGCCTTAGTCCACAGTAATGGGGTTATAGAGAGACTTTTTTAATGCTACATCTTCTGACCTGATAGGACAGTCAGATTATTAGGATGTTGCCATGCTATATTTTAATTTTTTTGCTCTCCTTGCTCATATTTATAAATAAAATTTGAAAACTGAGACTAAAATCTCTTTTCCATGTATCTGGCTTTTTAGCACTTATACTGAAATATGACCCACTAGGTAAAATGTTATTCACTACCAATTATTTTAGAAGATAAATGGTTTAGCTGTTAGAGCCTTCAGAATCATGTTTATATATTCAAAGGGCAATTCATTAAACAGTTTGGTGCAGTAAACAGATCTTTAACCTTCCTGATGAACAGGAAATCTGTATTATGCTAAGGTTGCTCAGACCTCTGTAGAGCAAAGATTCACGGCTGAATGTAGCAAGGAAACTGAAAAGCAATGATGAAAGCAGAAACTGAAGCCCATGGCATAGGACCCACAGGGTCTGATGATGAGTCATAGGGTAAAGGCAAGTCACGGAGGTCCAGATCCATCCCATTTAACTCTAGGCACTTAAATTAATTGGTTAATGTAGGAAACTGGGCTCCCTCACTAGTCAATGTGGAGATAAAAGCTTCTTCGAACAGAGTTGAAGCACAGCCAGAATTAACATCTCTCTCTACTACATCTAGAAGAAGTCTAAACTCTAAAGTTCAATGATGCTCCTGACCCGAGGACCTCACTTAATTGCACAGAGTTACTCCCTTCCCAGGCGACCTGGACTGGAGTCCAGCTGTCTCCACTGCAGTTTAAATGGCTCTTGCTGCAGTGTATGTCCACTCCTTGTCCTGTATGCAGTAGAGCACAGTATTTTCCTCTCTTCTTTGCAGGAACATTTTACACTGTCATTGTGTCCCCTTAGTGATGTCTCTCGAGTAAACAAACCCAGTTCTTTCAGTCTTTCCACTCCAGCCACAATGTCAAGGCCTCTGGTTGTTCTTACTGCTTGCTTTTGAGATCATGCCACTAGGCTCACATATTTCTAAAAGTTGGCAGCCAAATCTGGACACAGGCATTGCCAGGCATTGATTTGCTACTCTATTTTCAATAGAGTGGAGGGATTATTTTATGTGTTGCATGTAACTCCTGCTTGTGATGTAATAGCGGTCACCACTCCCCAGAGACCTTGCAGCATGTCAGGATTATCGGACCTTTTTATTGAGAGAGAAACAAGGGCCCTACCCACTTTGTCCTACTCCCACAAGAATGTCTTTTCATGGTATGGTAACCCATGCCAAGAGTAATACGAGAAGGAAATGGGTATAAAGAGAAAAAGACAAGTTCAGTGGAATCAGTAGGCAGTAATCCCACAGACCATACACCGATGAAGTTGTGAGTTGCAGTCCAACCTTGCAACAGTCCTTCTGGGTGCCCCTGGGAAAGTCATTTAACCTGCCCGTCCCTTTGATTTCCCTCCTAACTTTGACGTAAGTAGCCTGGTTTAGATCTGTAGGAGGGCACCTGTGTTATCACATGCCAGATTCAGTCATCCTCCTATCTCACTCAAACCACCGACCTCCACTGTACTACAACTTGCTGGTAGCAACTGAAGTAAAGTTGAGAGCAATGCCAGTTGCTCAACACAGTCTCTAAAAGTATGTGAAAGTGAGCCTGCGATTTCAGAAACAGTTGAATGGGAACCAGCAAGGTGCCCTAATGTTCATGTCAGAAGCCCTCCTGTGCCTTCCAGAAACGCTTTTCCTGGTTTTGAGACCCATCAGTCAGAGAACAAAAGCAACGCCACATGAGATGGTTTGCAGTGATCCATGAGGTCTATAGACAACACATGATGAACAGCAAATACGCAAAGAAATTAAGAAGGCAAAGAGTTCATACAGAGCATATGGCCTGAAATATGTTTGCATAAACAAACTCCTTGAATCATTATGAATAACTAAGGTATAAAAAAACCCAATCTCATTCCTGGATAGACTGCAGAATAAAGGGATAAATAAATCATAAGGAACAAGGTGTTTGCTGAGTGAGAATAGGTAAACTAACTATGAGCTTTGCAGTTTCAGATCTCGAGGCTGCAGCGAGTAGCCTGTAGTTACTGTCAAGAGCAGCTTGAACACAGAGGTGTCTCAATAAGAGTTCTGCTATTTAAAATAGTAATACTATTCTGTCCATAGGAGACCTTTCAGATGAGGACCGCAAAGTGGTTCACAGCTATTCAGCTTCACAAAAGCCCAGTGAGGGCAGAGAAAGTATTTATTAGATGCAATTATGGCATTGTTACTAATGCATTACAAATTTAATGGCAGATGTAAGTTTTTGCTACTCAGATATGAGGGAAGTTGTATGCATTAAGTATAATTGCTAACAGAGAAAACTTTAAAAAAAACTGGTTAATCTGCCTTTTTGTCCAAAGACGTTGTATATAAGCAGCAGGTATATCAAGAATTTCTTGCAGGAGTCATTTATGTCACTTGGTCATAAATGAATTTAGCTTGAAGCCACAGTGAGGTATTTGTATATTATTAAATGTCTTGCTGATTGAAGAGGAGGGGGGAAAGGCAGGTCTAGTTAAGCTGAATTCAAAATTAGGCTCTTACAATGAAAATTGATACAGAACTCAAGAATAACTTTGTTTCATCAGGCTCTGAACAAAATTAGAGAAGCGTAAGACTGACAGAGCTGTATTAAATGCCTCCAGTTTATGTCCAGTGAAGTCACTACAACTTTGGTGATTTACCCACACTGACACACCCCTCTCTTTCTATCTTTTTTAATCAAAAAGATGTCATTTCTAGAACTTGGGCAAGTTTTCTAAGCATAAAAATGGGTAGAATGGTTACGTTGGCCAATACCGTGGTCTGTTGTCAAAGGCAATGTCATTTCAAAAGAAATATATTTTGTTCTACTTGAGACATCCCCATAAAGAGGATTTGTGCTGAGGAGGTTACTAACAGTAAAGCTGCATGTTGTTGCCCTCTTCTTTCATAAAATAATTTAATCTAATTACAGCTTGAGGAGTCTGACAAGAAGGCTTCGTAATATTTAGGGTGGGTGTTCACTGATGGCTACGTACCCTCCAATCTTCCCCAAATCCCTGGGAATCTGACCTAGCACTACCAGCCTGGATCAGAGCCTCCCCTCTGCCATCTCTTTAGTTTTAAGATCTTAAGATTAACTTTATTACTTCACCAGTGTTGTGGCTTCACCATCCACAAAGGGGTCCTGAAGTCTTTGGTGATTGCACCACCAGTACAGCTTGTCAAGAAAGGTGTAGGGGTGGACCGGAGCTGCCAAGGCTGGGCTGCCATGCGGATCATGCTCTGTTGTTTGGGTATTTATGGAGTCCATAACAGGGAGAGAAAATCAGATACAAACTTCTGAGCAAAGACTCAAGATTATTGTCAGATTCCAATGCCAACACAACACAGGGTTTTAAATGCAGGAGACTCATTTAGCTCAAAAAAGGCTTTGGGACAAATTAATGATGAAAAGAAAGCCATTGTGGGCAAAGCCAGACTCAAGGTCACTTCAGTACTATTTCTAGTTATAGCTGCGCTTTAAGACCACGATCATTTTATTGAAAGATGTGGTTATATAGCTTGAAATTCTGGCCAGATTTTCAGAAGTACAGAGCACATGTTTATTCACCTTACCTCCAGGAAACTGGGGAATGGTGAGGACTTCACCTTATCATACCAGGTGTCTGGTGCTAAATGCAGACGGAAGAGATACTGCCCAATGGGTGGTACCTAAACAGGATTTGACATCGTAACTATGCCGTTACCTGCAGAGATGGAATATCATAATTTAATTTGTTATTACAAATAAGCAAAATCCTGAACAGTTAAGCAATTTATCATTATCTCAGAATGATTGTATGATGGAAGAAAAAAAGGGAATGCCCTGGTCTGAAACTGTTGAAGAGCAGAAGGTGCACAGGTGACAAATAGCTTCATCCAAACAGGCAGTACCAAGGCCACCAAGAAATGGTTAGCAGGAGTGTCTCGTAGCCAGTAGGAAAAGGTTAGTAGAAGCAGATGCGTTACTTTAAGTATTGGCTTAAACACAGTGAATGTGTTTAGAAGAAGTAGGTATAACAGGATTCCAGCACTTCTCCTTTCCCACTTGCCAGGACTCTGGTGGTCTGCAAGTCATCCAGGGCAGTACATTAATTGGTAGCAGGCTAGTTTACCCAAATCTAAGGTAGGTGCAAGTCAACTCTTTATTCTGTGACAACTGAACCACAGGAGTTTTCACTCAACGACATGCAATGACTATATCTAAGGTTAAGGATGTTTAAGCTTTCTCAGCAGTTTCCAAAACTAGCCATCAAAGACATTTATCAGAGAGGTCCAAAGTAACAGGTTACTGAAAAAAAAAAAAAAAAAACAACACAGAATTAGACCAAAGTTGTTGCAATAGATTTCCATGGACAGATTTTGGGGGGATAACTCTTAGTTTTGGGGTTTTCTTATGTTATATAATAGCAACTTCACAGGGTTCTATCTGACACCCATTAAACACTGATGCATCATACTATTTCTTCCTCTTTTAGCCAATACTATGATTATTTGCACCAAGTAAAAGCAGTTGGCGTCCTCATACTTTTTGGAGGGGTACATCCCTCATTACTTTAAAGTAGCTTTGTTCTGTAGTAAATATAGTATCTACTTGAGTGTGTGGCATGGCAGGTTGGTGTTGTGTATTTGATAGCTAGCTGAGAGGACATACAGGGCTTTCAAATGGATGTTAACAGGCAGTGATTACTGCTTATGAAATCTAAGACAAGCCTTGTTTTTCCCTTTAACAAAAAAAAAATGGTCTTTAGCTGTCTTAAAAGATACTGAGGCAACTTATGAGGATTGTTAGAAAAAAACTGTCACTGAACAGCCTGAACGGCCTGAAAGACAGGTTTGAAAAATAAAATTTGCAACGCAGCATCCTCCAAAGGCTTCAAAAGGCACGCTTAATGCCACCAAAAAGGAATAACCATTCAGTTTTTTTGCATGTTGTGACAGTCTCAGCTGTTCAGTGCTCTTTCCCAGGGTACTGCCCTAAGTTAGCATGAACTGCAATTGACTTTTCTTGCTTAAAAAAATCCAGAATATATTTTCTCCCAGTGGGAGCCC
>NW_010563554.1:437-6065 GCF_000687285.1 Phaethon lepturus | reverse complement strand
GATCCCTAACCCAGTTCCCTACAGAATCCAAAGTCTCAGTCCTACATCTGGAGACACTCAGCCAACAACACTGGGCTGCCCAGATGTCAAAATCAGCCTTAGCCACGTACCCACCGTCACAGCCAGCTGGATCTGGACCCCCAGACACGCCGTTCAAGTGAGTGTTTTGCTATCCAGAACATATATACAGATTTCCCAAACACGTGAAAATGCTGGTTCAACCCCAAGCCATCTGAATTAGTCTTTTTGCACGTTCCAGACACTAGCTTAACATGCCATAGTCCTCCATGATGTGAAGGGAAATAAATGGTTTCTTGACTTAGACACTTCACTAACCAGCTTGTTGCTTGACACCAAAACGTTGTCACTGTGCTGTTTCACTGCACCTCACATCCACGCCTCAGGAGGTGCTTGTAAAGGATTAGCTTTTTAAAGATTCCAATTAAATGTGAGATGGTATTTCCCAAAGCGTGCAACTTTCATCCTACAGATGGGTAAGCTGGAGAAACGGCTGCAGCTTCTTGCAGCCAGGATGCGTTGAAGCAGGAATAGACCAGAGTGAAATCTCAGAGGACTCCTAGTCATCACTCCTCTGGTCTGGTCTCTGACCACAATCTTTCTGTATAAACAAAGGCTCTGGCCACCGCAGTGTTTTCTGGCCTGCTATAAAATGTCTCACCACCCCTCTCAAAGGAATCACTGGTGCTTAAAAAAGAGGCAGCCTTAGTCAGGCTTTTCTCACAGTGCCAGGGTCTCTGTTGAGGAGTCTGGACGTCAAGAAAGTATAGGGAGATGCAGACGGTGAGACTTGGCAAATTGAGCAGTTAAAAGCAACTCTTAGTTATAATCTGGATTAATGAGCGCATTATTATTGCTCCAGATTAATATTAGTCCAGATTGTAAATGAAACACTTCTGCCAAATAACTATGGGTATAAGTTAATACAAAAATTGCATCAACAGCAAAAAGAATACTCTGCTTCTAGAAACACCAAATCTGGTTTGTTCTTTGTAAAGTTTGAACATTACTTTTGCCCAGGGAGAATTCATTCCTGCAGGGTGAATGGTAACACAATGGTAAAAGCACTGTATGAACCGGGACATCATTCAGCGGCCCAGTCAGCAACAGCAAGTCTAGATCATCCAGTTGGCAAATAAAAATTTCTCCTGGGTGAGATACTTCAAAGCTGAAAAAAAGGCAAAAAAAAGCCAGTCTGTTCTGGGAGGATGCAATGGAATTGAACTCACTCATCAAACTCAGCATTTTCCTGAAGTTTGACTTTTTAGCAATAACAAAACACAAATTTCAGGAGACAAGGAGACCTTGGATTGGCTGTTCCTTATCATCTTTTTGCTCAGTGTATGAGAGAGAGACAGAAAGACAGAGGGTCATTGCATCTTTTTATCACCTGGAGGGAATTAATGAATCAGCATGCTTGTAAGAGGTCTTCTGGTGAAAAAGTGCTCTAAACAAGGGCTGGGTTACTGTGGCAGGGTCTTCCAGAGTGGGAAGGCTTTATTTATGTGTGTGGAGATTGGTTTAGAGCTTTTCAGAATGTTGATATGCTCAGTCCTGTACATGCTAACCAACACATCAGCTACAGTCCTTGACTCAAGGGGAATTAATAGGCATCCACTACTTTGGACCCCCTAAGTCAAACTCAGAGTGTGCTTACTAACATAGCACACACTACTACATAGCATACCTCATGTAATTATGGTGTCACATGCATAGTATAGGGCTGGGAATTATGACTGCTTCTGTTATTTAATACATTTGTTTTAAATTTTTGTGGCATTGTTTAACTAAAAGCAACTACATACAGTATTTGGCGTACTGTCACACGTAATCAAGAGATAATGTCAATGGAATTGCGTGTTGTCACAGGATAACAGCCTCCCGCTGTTGCTGAAATGCCAAATTGAAGCTGAGGCATTTATGGAAAATAAACGTCAAGTCAAAGCCAAGATGTTTATTTTAAAAACAAGAGACATGGATCTTGTGGCAATGTTCCATCATGTCTCTATTTCTCTAATAACAAATGTCCAATGTGAATAGAGCCAAGTGATAGTTTCTTCCTGGGACTACACAGGGAGGGTGAAGCCTGATCACTTCACATGAAGATTTGCAGAGCTGTTTCTCATCTGCTTTCCTTCAGTTCAGGTTTTAGTCAAACTGTCCAGGCAATCAACACAAAATGGTTTCTCAGGTGTATGCTAAGTTTGCAAAGGGATTTAGTAGGACACCAGGAAGAAAAAGGGACAGCAAATGCATTTTTGGTTTGCTTTTACATAGATGTTTTTCTCCAGTGAAAGAATGACAATGAAATTAAGATCACCAAAGTCAATGGGAGGCCTTCCAGGCTTTTCAGTGGGCTTTGACTAATGCCTTAAGAGAGCAAACAGTTAATATTTTAAGAGGATGTTATGTTAATAATGGTGGTGCCTGCCTTTGACTGCAATGAGGGCATGACTGGACCAAGGCTGGACAAGGAAGACAAGGGCCTTCTGGGTCATAAGCAGCAGCATGGTCACTCCTTGCTCCTGGCCGACAACTGCACATCGCGGCTCTGGCCCACAGGAGATTTCTGCTCTGTCCACGCTGGCCTCACAGCCGCAGAGAAACTGCTCCTTCACTTCATTTTTTGACTAAAGCTTCCTTAAAGCCGCCTGGTTACCCAGTAACAAAGATGACAGAGTTCACTTTGCTTTGCATGGGGAAAACTGAAGGTTACTCGTCAAGACCCAGGTTGTTGAGATATGGTAAGAAGCCATGTTAAAGCTAAAAATAAGAGCTGGAAAAGTCCAGATCTTAGACATGATGCAATCTGATTCAAAGTTGAGAATTAGAGTTTTGTCAAACCTAACTATAAAGACCCGAGTGATGAGACATCCACTGCTACTCCTGGCAACCTAATGGGTTTGACGTCCTAAGAGCTCTTTCAGATTTTCATATCAAATTTTCCCTTTCATCACATTACCATTCATTAAATCTCCTTGTATTCCTCTAAATTATTCCTCTCCCTCCCTGACAATTTTTTCTTCCTCCAACTACATTAAGAGATTATGTCTTCAACGTGCTAAAATTGCCTCTTCACTCTCCTCATCTGCTAACCCCACCATCCTTCTTTAAATGTTCGCAACCTCTCTACCAACATCCTCCCTCTCCAACCATCCTCACAGGCCACGTAAGAGTACCAGGACATGGTCACAAAGCTCAGAGCATCCCTGGAGATCCAGGGATGGGCTCCAGCAGCAAGTCATCTGCCTTTCCCCAGAACACAGAGCTGGCAACAGCAAATCCACTGCCCCCAGTGCTGCCCCAGCTGCTGTCGCACCAAAGGAAGGGGTTAGCCCCAGTGCCCAGCCCCATTCCCAGTCTTCTGCCCCACTGCTGGTGCTGCTGACATTCCCCAGGGCAGCGCCATGTATGTAGATGCATACCCATGCAATAGGACTCTCATCTTGCAATCTGTTTTGCATGGAGAGAAGCAAGAGGACAAGCAGGAAGCTGTGCAAAGCATCTTGAAGGACTGGGTTTAAAAATATACCTAGATAACCCACTTCAGTTCCTGAAATGTTGAAGCTTCACGGTTCATGCCGACAGGGTTCCTCAAATGAAATACATTTTGATTGTCATCGGATCTACCCGTTATCCTCTATGCAATATAAGAGTGATCTGTCCTAATAACTACTGAGAGTTTGGGCTTTTTTTTGTTAATGACTTCCAAAGGAAAAAATAAATTTGTTGCTCATTAAAAACGCTGATCTACAGAGCAAGTAGCAACAAACCATTTCAGCTCTGGAAGCTCTTCTCTTGACCTGACATCCTTAAATAATATGCAAACAAAGAGCTATATTAAAATCATGTGAAGAAGCTCTCTGAAATTAAAAAAAAAAACCAAGGAAATTTTGAGTTAAAGGAGATTTGCAAAAGGTAATGCTCTGAAAGGGGTTAAGCCTACAGTGATTATTTGGCCGCTCTCTGCTGCAAGGGCCAGAGGGATGTTCTGTACAGAAATCGTAAATTTGCTTATTTTTTTCTTTGGAGATGCATTGTTTCCCAAAGACATTCTGGCTCCAGCTCTGATCTGGCATTCCAGATTGACGCTTGTTGAACCAACAAAGATACCGGGAAGCAACGCACAATCATGCGTCTTCTGGTTTATTGCATACTTGCTAGTAATTTCCTTTACATCTTCAACCTTTAAGCTTACAGCAGGATGAGGATGTCCAGCTGGAGACCTGATAGGACAGCTTGATAGACAAAGAGCTGGCATTTGATTAGGTTATGGTATTTATTAACTGTGTAAGGATACTACAGCAATAATGGATCTGAACAGATGACAGATGGGTGATGCTCCAGGAGTAGCAAGCAAAACAGCTACGTGGCACCCCCAACACTGCTTCCCACTGTCAGTGTCATCTTGGAAAAAGTATTTAAGATTTTATCAGATTTTAATATGTCTGACTTTGCGCTAAAATTGACTATGCACATTCACAAAATCCATCCGAGTGTCTCAGCTGTGGAGGTTTTGGTGTGGTGATGCACTGCAGGGCTCATACTTACTTTAAGTGTTCCAGCTAGATGTAGAAAATCAAAAAAGATGTTTCTGTCCCAAAGCTCCACTGTCCTAACCTGCTTTCAGATTAGTATTATTTTTAACCAGAATTACAGATGCCAGTCCTGGACAAATATTCCCAGCCACAACCCTTCTGCTTTTCACTCAGCATCAGTTCAGGTCTCCCTCTGTTCTTGAAAATGCCATGCCTCCCGCCCTTCCCACCAAAGAGGGTTACACTTTGGTCCACCAGATGACGAGCAGCAAATCAAAGTCCATGGGAACGCGAGGGAATGGTTTGCCAAGCAGCAGGTCCGTGCGGGTGTGTGGCCTTTAGTTGGGGTTAAATAAACAGTGTGTAAATAAATAAATAATTTGCTCCTAGGTTGCGACCTTGTAAATCAAGTCTAAGCCAGGAAGGGATTTTTATGGTCTATCTGGAACAGCGGAGCAGTCTTAGCAGAATAAATATATATAGGGGGAAAAAAATAACTGTGCCTTCCAGTTGCTCCCAGACTGCTGTGGGGAACGTTTGGTGCTGCTGTAAGACATGCTGGTCATTAAAAAAAAAGGAGAGAGGGGACCTCGCTCTCATTTACCCAACAGCTGTTACACAGTATTTTAAGAGGTTTAAAAGAGGAGTAAAACCAGTAAATGCACCCAAGAGTAATCTTCCAGCTTCAGAGCCAAATAGAGGGCTGAGCAAGTAAATGAAACTCCAGCCCAACTAGTTCCTAGCAGCAGGTTTCATGGAAGTGGAGGGACACTGGGCAGGGATTTGCTCAGAGTCTGTTATCTAGGCATTACAGCCCGGGGATGCTTCATGTACTTTATTGTTCATTACCAAATAACAGTACTAATACTTCGAGCAGTCCCTAGATTTAGTGTGTTTTGACCAGACCATGTAAAAGCTACTGGCTGCATTTTAAAAAGTCCAGAGAGACCTGTCCGATGCAGGAGAGGAAAGCCAGAATGGGAGCTGGGACTTCCAGCCCTGGAGTGGCCTGGTCCGGCAGGGCTGGGGGGGCTGGAGCAAAGCGGGCTCGCGACGGGGGCATTCGTGGGGC
>NW_010563554.1:0-400 GCF_000687285.1 Phaethon lepturus | reverse complement strand
GACGTGGGGCCCCGGCCAGCGGGGCTCTGGGGGTGCCCGGGCTGGGGCAGGAGGCACTGGTGACGGGGGGCTGCGAGCGTGGGGCTTGTCCCTGATGGGGACGTCCCATGGGAGCGTGCCCATTGCTTTCCAATGGAGCATGACGCCGACAGGCCTGGTATTTGGCATTTCACTCCTTCCAGGTGTAAAGAGGGGCAGCGCCTGCTCCAGTAGCTCGCACGACTGCGCCTGGCAGCACAGGGGCAATGGAGGCAATGCGGGGTGTCTCTGGCGTGAGGTGTGGCTCTCAGCACTCATGCCATCTTCCCGTCGCCGGGGATTGGGAGTCCCCCCGCCTTGGGTCTCAGGGGAAGTGACAAAGCCTGGCTGTGGGCCAGGGTCGCAGTGAATATTTGGGGTA
>NW_010563553.1:7273-8980 GCF_000687285.1 Phaethon lepturus | reverse complement strand
GTGCCGTGCGCTGCCGCCGGGCTCTCCCCGCCGCCCCGCCGCTCAACTCTCTGTCGTTAGCCCCGAGCGCCGGCCCTTTCGCTTTTGGAGGCGTGTGCGGGGAGCGTCAGGATGAGAAACAGCAACGTGCAAACGCTGCGGTTTCTGCTCCTTGTTCTCTGCCAAACGCAGCAGCTCTTCCGGCCTCGGTACTTGCGCGGTTCACGCGGTGGCTTGTGGAGTTGTATGTGCTTCATATTTCCGTGGGTGGACAGACCTTCCTCTTCTAGGAAAAGACGTAATCCTGAATAACATGTATGCTTACTACGACACCTGCACCCTAAACCATTTTAAAAAGACGAGGATGTAAGGAAGTTAGATGAAAACTCGGATTTGATAATTAAGCTTCCATTCCAAACCTGCAGTGACCATCAGGGTCTCACGAAGCACCACCGATCTGTATGAATTCTTCATATATTCATGCGCTCTTTTAGGGCAGAAGCAAACCTCTTGCATGTTCTGGTTTACATAGGGACTTCTCAGTACTGCTGCGCTGTGATGAATGTTCTTTCTAAGCAGATATCTGACTAACCGCTTAACAGATTCTACAGCGCTGCATTTTTAAGAGGCTAAGGGGAGATGCCTTCTGAATTAGATATTGTTGAACTCAATCTGTGAAATCAGCTGTGGGGAATCCAGGCTTCACTTGAGCCCCAGCTATTTGGCATTCAATTATGAAGGTACTTTAAAGTGAAGTTGGGAAAGTTGTGCAACTCCACAGGGAGCAGAGTCTAGAACAAACTCCAGGTTTAAATTTTCTCACTGTTTTCTGCAATTTAGTGATTTGTTTGTTCTATATCCATGACTACATAGCTGTTAGGAGCAGACTTTTTTCATCAAATGTGGCTCTCGCGAAATACTTGCAGTCGTCGCAGTAGTTCCTAGTTCGTTAGTCTCCTGGGCTGTGGGTACCAATCCTCTGGCAAGGCCATCCTGCTTTCTAATGCTGCCCCACCAGCGTGCCTCGCCGCGGCCTTGAGGGAACCTCTTCGGCGCAAGACAGTGATTTGTCTTAGCCTCAAAACAGCGAAGCCAGAGCATCAAGACTTGTTATTCTGGAACTCTGAGACATGACAGATCACCAAACTGTTTCATAGGGCCAGAGGATGACCCTCTTGGAGTAACAAATGCAATTTACTGCTGGTACGGGTCATTCACCCAAGTTCCTATCTGTAAGAGTTTATTTTGGAGGGTGTAAAAATCCCTCCACAGAGTCACACCCGTTACCCATGTGTGTTCATTGCTTTTGCAGTTTGCCTCGGTAGCAGGCTATACTTGTGATGGGTTATGCATGTTTTATTTAATGTATGTGTGATACAGTTTCCAGGGCACCAACTTTCCTGCGTTTTGGTGAAGACTGCAGTGAAAGATGATCTGCGGCGTTAACGCTACAGTATGTCGGATGTGGCTCCCGAATGGGAATGAAAAGTGTTGTTCAATCAGTTGTGCATCATTTTGTGGGGTAAATCAGTACGTGGAAGTGAACTTCAGGAGGGTGCCAGTCTTCCCCAGTTTGTGGCTTTCCTTGCCCGGTGACTCCCGAGTGCTTTCACGTTGCAGGAGAGCGTGGAGGTGTCAGTCACTATTTCTGCTGACCTGGTTCTTTTTTAACCTGGATAGCCTGTGAACTGGAGCTCTTTTGGATGAGAAGTGACAGTTGAGGGAACG
>NW_010563553.1:5817-7242 GCF_000687285.1 Phaethon lepturus | reverse complement strand
AAACACCTCTTTCCCCATGGTCAATGCTAACCCACACTTACATGGCAAGCCGTTTGTGGATTGGTGGTGGTGAACTTTGTGCAGCATATGTTAGAGCAAAAATCCTGCAGCGTTGCTGCGGAGTTTTGGTAGCGGTTTTAAAACACTTGCCGTTGAAGGGCTGCAGTGTTTTGCATGCTGTTCTTCCATGGCCTGGCTCGAGTTTGCTGGTTATGAAACGAGTGACATTGCTGGGTGATTTTCTCAGGAAATAGTGCTCCCTCTGCTCTGGCCCGGGTCTGTGCGCGTACAGCATATTCTCGATGAGGCTGCAGCAGCCTCTGCTGCTGGTGTCAGCTCAATTTCCTCCTCTTAAGTGCATGCCAAGGGCTAGATGCCAAAAGCTGGCAATGAAATGGCTCTGGGAAGAACCTCGACCAGGAGCGAAAGGGGATGTGGGAAGGATGCCAAGGCTTTACAGAAACAAGAGAGAGCAACTGCCAGGATGGTGACTGAGAAAGAGCCGCACCTCCCAGCACTGTTTTCCTTAGTCTGGTAGAAGGGAAAGGAACTGTTAATCCTGGAGACAACTTTTAGTCTTTTTCTGTAAATATTTCTGGGCTATCTGCATATCTGCCTGGGGAGAAAAATCGCCAAAATCCCAGACAAAACCTCCGTGAAAACACCCTGTTCCACACATACTTTTAAGTGAAAAGAATGGGAAGATGAGCAAATATTAGATGCGAGGGTTGGTGGTACTGTTCAGTGAGTATCGAAGGCGCTGCTTATGTGGTCATGAGGAGGCTGCGAGATCCCGCAGAGCTCGGGTCATGCTGCCGGGGAACAGGAGGCTTGAGACTTGTTTGTGAAGAAAGGAGGGGTGATTGGTCGGGTCCTTCAGCCTGTGACATGAAAAGAGCTGTACAAGTAGCTCTTTTTGAGTTACTTGAGAGACAGTGAGAATGAGAGAGCGAGAGGATGGAAAAAATAATATCCTGAGTGCAGGTAAATCAGCATCTTGTGACAAGAATGAAGTGTGGGCTTATATGTACGACTTGGTTGACATTTGATGTGTCACACAGCAAGTCAGATTGCAAGCATTAGAAAATCATGAGTTAGTCCTTGAAAACCATGATGCTTCCTTTAGAGTAACAAAATCGCAATTAAAACAACAGCAGCTCAGGATACTGCTCGTCTTTGACATTTGAGCCTTTACTATGCTCTTGGATTATATTTTTTTGGGATTTTCCTCTGCAGCTTTGAGGCAGGGGAACTTAATTAAAAACTGAAATGAAAGATTAATTTGTTATCACTGACCACCTTGGTCCTGGGGCCACCCAGCTGGAGCCCGGCGTGCTGCGGGGTGCCTGCTCGGCGCAGCCGGCAGCACCACGCTTTCTGCTGGCAGGCGCTGCGTTTCCTGGGCGGTGCGCGGTGCACCGCGCT
>NW_010563553.1:950-5786 GCF_000687285.1 Phaethon lepturus | reverse complement strand
GGGTCCCCGGAGAGGCTCTGCCATAGCCGCCGGTGCTGCGGAAGGCAGACCGGCCTGGCCTTGTAGCTAGGTGCAGGTAAATGGGTGTACAGCCCCGGTTCGCCGCTCGCCGCTCTGCAGCGACTCGGTCGGTGAGCGCGCGCCAGCTGCCGTGTGCCGCGGGCAGCGTGGACCGAGGAGCAGGGGGTCTGGGACCAGTTTTGGGCTCTGCTGGTGACGTGCTGGGTGATTTCTAGCTAGTTTTGGGCCTTCGTTTCCTCTCACCTCATCCTGTCCTGATTTTCATTTTGTCAGGACAGGACTACCGGGATTATCTCTTTCTCAAGAGCTAAAGGCCTCTTTGAAGTATTTTAAATTGAGAAAAGAAAAAACTCTTCTCTCTTCACTCCAGCCTTTATTTTAAATTAAAGTATTTCCCAAAATGTTGCCTCTCATACAAATTATAATACTGGCCTTGAATCCCTGTGAGCAAGCGGTTTGTATTACTGTTGAGGTTGCCAGTTAGATCTGACAGCAGCATTTTGCACCGATTCTGGGCATACGGACAGCTGGCAGAGCGCTGGTGAATTCCTCTTTTACACATGTGTTTCACTCCACTCCTCAAATTCTGGAGCTGTTGCATCCGGTGCACATCCCTGAAATGCCAGTGCTTTCGAACAGCTGCCCCGTAGCGCAGGGCTACGTCCTGACGGGACAGAGCTGTGTGTTCACAGTGAGAGCTAGCTGGACATCGCACCGCCGCAGGGCTGTGAAGTTCCAGTGCGACAGGACCGAGATCCTGCTTAAACCTGGTGCAGGTAAGGGTCGCTGCCATATTTGCTATTGGTGAAATTAATAAAAAAGCCCATCTGGCCGTTGGAGAAGTTGAAAGCCAAAATACATAGGCTGCGTCTGCACTTCGCCTTCGGAGATAGCTAACTCGAGCTTTCGCTCTTGATTTTCAGGGAGGTCAGTGCCTTGGGTCCCGGGCTGGGTTTGTGGAGAGCCCTCAGTAAACGGCAGTTTTCGCTTTTGGAGTGCTGTAGTCCCGAGAGGTCTTCTGCGCCTTGGGAGCACTGCCGCTGGTGCCTATACCCTGTCGCTTTCCACTTCAGAGGCTCTTGAAAACTTGGGTGAATTTAAAAGTCGCAGCACAATTTCGGTAGGTTTCGTCCTCCGCCGGTGGAGCAGCACGGTGAGCTGGGTCGCTGCGCTGCCCGCTGGAGGAAGAGGATGGAGAGGAGGGGCGAGGAGGCAGCAGGGCAGCGCGACCCTCTCGGCAGTGGTGTGAAGTTGGTTGCTTAAGCCCCGGCACGAAGCCACGCTGAGGGTCTGCTGGCTCCGGCAGCTCAGCCCCAAGCAGGGGTTTGCTCAGGTGCATCTCTCGTTACGTAACGGCACCTTTGCTTTGCCCGGGGCGTAATTAACGACGGCGTTCTGAACCCTCGTGCTCCTGCACCCTGCTGTTTAATCCCGGCAGTCTGGCTCAGCTTTTCGTTCCTCTAGGACTGGCCTCTCCGAGCGTCGGTTTGCTTGCTTTGGGAGGGTGGTCTTTTTCCTTAAGACTGAAAACCACAGATATTAAAAGTCCACAGTAATTCTTTTAAATTTTTCCAGTGTTGTTTAAGCAGTAGCTTTTCTTACACCATGTACTTTTTATTATCTTGTGACAAAATATCTTTTGTCCCCGTTTCCTCTTCGAGGCATTTGAATCATTTAAGCATCTAGGAATCTGTATGCATTTAAATAATAGCTACTGGGTATGCCACTGTCACTGTAAACCAGATTTTTCTTACTGCAGTGATTAGGGGGAGGGTAGAAAAAGGAAATATATCGTAACGATTGGCACATGAAAAACTAGTGCCAAATGAGGGCCAACACAAATTAGTGCAGCCTTCTCTCTGGAAGGCAGTCGCGGCTATACTTAGAACAGGCCGGCACATTCCTGATCTTGTCTAAAAGGAGGGATTCACAGGCACCTCCTCAAGTGGCATCTCAAGAGGAACTGGCCCCGCCAGCGTGAGGAGGTGTGATGCGCAGCTCTGCTGCGGCGAGCCCGCAGTGCGTTTCGGAGGGCTACTGGAACGGACCTCTGGCCACAAACGAGCTCTTCTCTGCCCACCTTCATGTCTCACAGAGCCGCAAAAGCAGCACAGTCAGTCAACGCATTGTGAGTTTAAAAAAAGGGAAAGGAGAAACCAAACATCAGGGTGTAACTGAACAACAGCAGGGCTGCTATTTTTGTCAGAACCCTCCGAGCCTTCCTGACACAGTCCCACACAGCTCTGGCGAACGCAGCGCTTCGTCTTTGCATAGTGCAGCTCCAGCCAGAAGAACCTGCCCAAATACAATCGGTTTTACTGCTATTGTTGAAAATCCCAGCTCTCCTGGGTCTCCCTGTTGTGAAAGCTCCCCCAGCTTATCAATAGCGTCTCTATTATGTGACACTTGTCTTTACTCTGCAGCTCTGCCAGCCACTGCTAGGCAGCGTCTCATCACACAGTAAATCTGCTTTTAACTGCATCGGAACAAAAGCCTAATGTAGTGTGCAAAATAGAAAGAGGGAGACAAAAGTGATAAAAATCAAATTAGATTCACTCGGCACACAAATTTTCAAACCCAAAGCACAGCGATGCTGGGAATAGAGGGAAGAAAAGAGAGGTCTAAAAACAAGGCGCAGAAGGAGGTTGCTGTCCTTGCCTCACTTCGGGAGTCGCTTTGCATTCTGCAGGCACAGCCAGGGGAGACCACAGCCAGGCTTAGGCAGATGCGCCCGCAGCTAATTACCGTGGCGGTTTAAACTACGACTGCCTTTCTCCACCGACCGGCTGCTCCCGTTCCCATGGCAGAAGCAGCGTCCCCGTGGCGGGGAGCGCAGCGGGGTCTGCGAGCCCTGTCGCTGTGCCAGCACTGAGCCCCGCAGCTCAGCCCGAGCCGCAGCGCGCGCGAAGGTGCGGCGGTTTACAGTGAGCCGCAAGGAGCATCGCTGTCCTTTGTGTAGCGCTGTCCTCGCTATACATTTAAAGGTATACAGCTGAGACAGGGTCCCGGGCCCCTCGTCAGAGGGTGGTAGCGCATGGCTTGGGCACGGTGACACCCTTTTGCTGTGGACATCTGCCCGCGCCCTTCTGCAGACCCAGAGAGGGCGCTCGGCCGGTTCCGGGCGTGCTGGTATAGCATGGATCGGCAAGTGCTTATGTTGCTTCAGCTCTTCCAGGACAGTTTACTTTATGCTGCTACCGTAAATAGCCCTTCTCCTCCATGGGAAGGTAGGTCTCTGTCGGCACGACTCCGCTGGGTTCAGGCTCTCCGTCGGCAGGGCTCTGCCTCCGGGACGCGGCGCAGACGAACCCTGACTCTGCGTAAAGAGCAAGGATCAGCTGCTCTCGCCCAAAGCAGCAGCTTTGTTAGGACAACGGGAAAAGCCTCGTGCTTCCTCAGGCCCCAGTGCTTGCGGTGCGGCTTTGCCGTAGCACCGCTGCTCGCAGCAGGGGCTGTGACTTGCCTTAGGGAGGCACGCCAGCGATACCTGTGGTGGGCTGTACGCGCTGGCAGGGAGCCTGCCTTTTCTTCAGCCAGATCCAGTACTTCTGGGCGGTAGGAGTGTATTCGATTCCCACAGACCCGCCTCCAAATATGTCTGAAACTAACCCAAAGCCAACTGAAATCTGTGGGAGATGATCTGTTGACTTCAGTGGCTTTTGATCCGGGCTCGAATGGTGCCCTAAATGCGCGTGTCTTTGTAGTCCCAGCCTGCTGCGGCTCCCGTGAAAGCGTGGAGTACGCAGCCTGGTGCCGGCTGCAGGTCCAGGCTCTCCCTGCGCTTTCATCCACTCCTCCTCTCACAGGCATCCTCCAGTATTTTCCAGTCTGGTTTTTCAGCTGCTAACCCAGCAGCGGGGAAATGGATGGGAAACAGCCTGGCTCGCCCAGGACTCACACTTGGTTTGGTTTTGGGATGATCAATCAACAGCCTCTGTCGATCAAGCGATATAATGAGTATTGTCCGACCTGTGCTGGTAACCACGTTTCCTTCGCTAGTGCTGGGGGGTGGTTTCATGGCCCTTGCAGCTTGTTTGTGAAAGCAGCTGCCTTATCTGGCCAGAGCAGCAACTTTAGTTTTGTTTAATTGTGAAGAAAACCTGTGTTCAGGCAACACTGCGGAGGGGAGGGCGGAGGGAACACCGCCGAGGGCTGCAGCATCCCGTGGGCACTGGAATTGTCCCGCCGTGGTCCAGGCTTTGCATGGGTGGCTGCCGCAGAGGCGTTTCCTTGTTGGGCAGATGCTCAGCAGCTGTCACCTGGAACGCTCGTTATTGTGAGTGAAGGGGGAATGCTAAGAAGTTTGCAGCTCGGTGTTGTGCTCAGAAAACACTCCTCGATTCTTCTCAGTTTGATGTTCCCCTCCTTTGCAGGTTCGTCAGGCTGGCCGAGTGTCACAGCTCCCGGCTCAGCTGCGGGATGTGGAGGGGCCGATGTGCTAACGTCGGTCTGGTTTTGCTCCAGGGATGGAGTCGCAGCCAAGTGGAGGGATTTGCAGAATCTGTTAAATGGGCCCTGCGTGGGAGTTCGTAGTGAAAAACAAAGTGAAGGCTCTGGTACACCCCAGGCTCACCTCTGCTGCACGAGGGTGTGCTTGCCGGGGTGGCTGGCGGCTATATCCCTGCCTGTGCCGCAGCGGCACGCTGGCACGGATCGGGGCCGTTGTGCGTTCGCACTGTGAGTGTGGGCTGTGCTGACGGGTCTGGAGCTGGTAGCCAGTTACTTTCTGCTTTATCTCTGCCTCTCTTTTCTTCTTGGTTCTTGCATTACTACTCTCATTCTTTTCCTTCAGTGTTTCCCTTCCCTTCCCTTCCC
>NW_010563553.1:0-815 GCF_000687285.1 Phaethon lepturus | reverse complement strand
GCTTTTCGTTTCTCCTTCTGCTCGTTCTTTCCTTCCCTTCCCTTCCCTTCCCTTCCCCTCCCTTCCCTTCCCTTCCCTTCCCTTCCCTTCCGCTTTCCCTCTTCTTCTTATCACAGTGGGGTTAATTCTGGGACCTCACGGTATAATAACAATAATAAGCACCAGTGTTCTTTTTTTACCATGTGAAGATACAAAAGCACATGCACTGTTTTATGCCTTGTCCCAAGGGTTGGCTTTACCTTACAAAGCAAGTCCAGGTGTAATTTGGGCCTTAGCAGAAATGAATGTCTGAGGAAACAAAACCTGCTAGAAACAGCGTGTTGCAGTGGTGCAGACTGACCAGTTTTCTGTCCGCCTTTGCAACAAAACTCCGGAGAAGCCAGCTCTTAAATGCATGGGCTGTTTCCCTCTTCACGCTGGCCCTTCGGCTCATGGAGCTGTGATTATCCTAAGCTACTTTGCATTCAACTGAGTTAGCGGAGAAAATCAGAAAATGCCTGTCTGTTAAATTAATACTGAAGCCAAGAGCTTGGGAAGCAACTTGTAATTGGAAGCGTTAGTGTTTTCTTGTATGCACGCACTGGCAGATTATCCATGGGACGAAACAGCCATGAATAACGCACTGAACTCATTTCTCTGTGCCTAACCCGAGTTCCGAAAAAAGGCTCATTCCTCCAGGTGGGCTGCTACTACGTGACTGAGGCCTCAGATATTATAATCAAACCTTTCAGCCTCTTGGAGCGGTGCGTGAGCCAGGTTATCGGGTCTCTGTGCCGCCGCCGTGTGCGTCGGTGTGAAGGGCATCCGTGGCTGCC
>NW_010563552.1:1603-1819 GCF_000687285.1 Phaethon lepturus | reverse complement strand
GCTGGCTCTCACCTGGGGTCCCCGGGACGCTTGTTCTGGAAAACTGCGTCTGGAACCCAGTTGCAATACTGGGAAGCACACACACAGACACAGCACCTCTGCTAGGAAACAGAAGCCGCGGTGCCCAAAGCTGCAGGAGGGGAGAAAGGCTCTGCCCGGGGCAGGCAGCCAGCCCCGACCCGGCCCCAGCATGGGGATGGGATTGGATGGGGGTAG
>NW_010563552.1:0-1378 GCF_000687285.1 Phaethon lepturus | reverse complement strand
GCAGTGTCGGAAGAGGTGGGAAATAAAAGCTGCCTGGGTGATGGGAGGGGTGGTTCCTGGGTGTGTTAATAAAATCAATCAATCAATCAATCAACCCACCAACCAGTCAGAGGCAAGGTCAGGTGTGTTTTGGGAAGACGGGTGAGACCTGTGGTCTATTAAGAGCAAAAGCAGGGTGGCAGCCCGCTGGGGCCGTGGGAGGCTGCCTGCTGGAGGTGCGCTGGGTTTTGCTGTGGGACTTGCTGGTGTTTGCCCAGCTGGGGCCATGCGGGAGCTTGGTGACGAGGTGCTGGCAGCGACCTCCCAGCCTCAGGTAGGATGGTCACTGATGCGTCCTTGATCTGCAGTTACTGTTTTTTCTTTTAATTGCTTAATTTTACCCAGCTACCCCTGTCTGCACGCTCTTGGAATAACTTAAGGAGTTTCTCCCCCTCCTTTCTGCTGATACTGGGAGTCGTCAGGCTCAAAGCCTGTTTGAGGCACCTCTGAGAAGAGCAAGCAGGCCCTTCCTTGTGTAAATGGGGTTTCTGGGGTATGCCTGCCAGCTGGGACCGCATCCTTCCCGGGAAAATTGATTTCCCATCCAATGCTACGATCTGTGGTGCTGGCAAAGCTGCCAATGTTTTCCTGTTCCAGGTGCGGGGGAAACCTGGAAGCTTTTCTGGTGAAGAATGGAAACATTACCCCCAAATAGCCCCAAATAACCCAGCATTACCCAGGCATCTCCCCCGGAGGGTGATGTGTCGAGTCCTTCCCCACCTGCGGGAGTCTCTGCAGTTACAAACTGACACTAAATGCAATGGGCTGAAAAGTTTCTCTCTCAGTAAATAGCCCTTTTGGCAAGAAATGCTGAAAATTTTCTGTTTGCTTCTCGGCACTGATTTTTCTCAAATACTGCTGCTGATACGATCAGATAGACTTCTGTAGCATGAGCTGCTTTTAAGCTCTTAAAAACCCACTCTGTTGTAATCTAGTGTTAATCAGATTGTGGTCAGATGTCCGCGGTACAGAGCAGCGGGGCTGTAAGGCCGGGGAGCCTTGGCGCGATGCTGCGGCACGGCTCGAAACCTCGGCGGCATTGACACCGCGCCGCTCCGTCAGCAAAGAGGGTTCTGGGGGCCGCGTCCCCGCGAGGGCCCGCGGTGCTGACGGCGAAGCTGGGCAGAGGCAGAGCCCCGGGGTGGAGCTCATCCCGCCGCCTTGGGGTTTGGTACTTGGTGCCCTGGCATCCCTCCAGAGTGCTAAATACCGCGGGCGGATCCTTCGCTAGGGCTCGTTTATCTTCTTTGCTCCGCTAAGCCAATATTCTTATTTATAAGAGAAATCCCGCAGCCTTCCTCTAAAGCCGTTCCCCGGCGCAGCCGGGCGGTGTGCTCCC
>NW_010563551.1:4325-8172 GCF_000687285.1 Phaethon lepturus | reverse complement strand
TTTCCAACCTTAATGATTCTGTGATTCAAGGTTGAGTCCAACTTACAGCTGAACTGATTCTCTCATCAGCAGAGCAGTGCTCATGGAAGAGGAAGAGGCTGACATAAAGTCTGGGAGTTCACCACAGCCAGAGGTCTTGCCAGTAGTACCTTGAGCCAGTGCAGTGGTTCATAAGGAAACTCCTGGGCTGAAATGCAATGGCTCTGTTTTGGTGGTCTCTGAGTGAAAGCCAGGCTGGACTCCAGTGCTTAGACTTTCATGATGCCAGTGGTCTGTGGTGGGAAACCGCGGAGTTCATGGCTATTCTGTCCCATAACCAGCCTTGTGCGAATGACACCTGTGGGTGGGTCCCTGGGCTGGGGCTGTGCAGACGAGCTCTCGGCTTCTCTCCCAGGGGCTGCTTCCAGGCCCATCACGGCTTTGGTGCTGGAGGTGCTGCTGCCTGTCCTCACGCTGCAACACGCAGGTGCAGGATCCCTGTTAACGTAGCAGAAGACAGTGTTTTGATGTTGGATGCTTGTGTCCTTTGGCCCCGGGGAATTTAAGGACATGAGCCTCTGCAGGGCTAGGTGCCACTGCCACATTGCCATCCTTGCCAGACCCTCCGGGATGTCACGCTTTTGCCTGAGCCATCAGCTGCCCTGCACACCTTAAAAGTTTCTATTTTACATCCATGACTGCCTGCTGGTCCTGTCCAGTTATGTCACAAGAGCACACAAGCAGGTTTTGAGTTGTTTTACTTGTAGCATGGATTGGAAAATTCACACTCTTCCTAAAATCTTGAACTGAGTTACACATGGTAAAGTTCTGTGTGCATAAGAAGGTGATAGAGCAGGTCAGCAGCCCTGCTCTGACTGAGCCAACAACACTTTGGTTCAGGCATCATTTGCTTCAGGTCTGACTGAAATCAGCCCTTCTGGGCAAACCTTGAGACTTGTGCGAGGCCATTATCTTCTCAGGAACCAAGGAGTCTAGGCCATGTCTTAATCAGGAGCTAGCAGTAACAACCTGATCTGGGACTAGACAAAACTAAAACTGCTATGGCTGCACCCCTGCACGTACACCAAAGAGGGGGGTGATTTAAAGTCAATTGCTTTATGCTATAGGTATCTGTAGGCCCCCAAAGCATCGGCTGCCTGCTGGTGATCTACCCTTGAGTAGGGACACCTCTCAAGGCTCCTCTCAAGGCTGAGAGATCTCTTACCCAGCATCTGGTATGTGTAACAAGGTAAGCAACATTTTATATTAGGCCTAAAAGTATATGGTATGCTAGTGACATTTATATACCCAGCTATAGCTTAATTATAAGAAGTGTAGTAAGTAGTAGAGTGTTTGACCGCAGCCTAATCACCATCTAAATCATTGTTTAAATCATTTAAATCATTGTCAAACCACTGTTTAATTACCAATGATTGCTTAATCACCATTTGATTGCTGTTTAATTATCATTCAATCATTGATTCATTATAATTTGATCATCATTTAATCATCAATAAAACCTCTTTTAGTTAACTCCACAGTGATGACTTCTCTTAATAACTCATCTGCAGCAGCTGTGTAAGAGGTGGGACAGCTAAAGGCTATGCTTGACTTTGTAGTAGGTTGGGACTCCCACGGTAGGAATGTTGGGAGCTTGTGACTCCTAGCAGAAGGAGAATGGCTCCTTCTACTCATGCAGGTGAGAGCTGAGGGCATTCAGGTGCAACACCCTGAGAACAGGTGAGTGGGAGCAAGCTTGGTCAGGGAAAGGCTTCTGAGCCTGAAACACATGTCCCCTCATGAGGAGAGAGTGAGTGATGGCAGCTGGAGAATCTACTTTTGTTCACCAGACTTACTGTCTCAGGAGGTTTATTGCTTGCCAGGGCCCTAGATCTGGGATGCTTTTATCCAGCCCTTAGACCATCACCCCCTGTCACCCATGTGGGCACCAGTGACACTGACAAAGGAATATCTTATGCCTGACCACTTGCTCTGGAGTCAAGGATGAAGGGCATGGGAGCACAGGTGGTGTTTCATAATATTCTTGTTGGTGAATGAGTGGGTGCATCCTGTGAGCCAACACGTTCAATCAGTTGTAAAGAGAAAGAAGGCTTTGTTAAACAGTGTTTTATATACTGGTTTTCTGATGCATGGTTAGAGTGTAGAGACAGAAACTTCAATGTGGTTTAACAACTTCAAACTTGTGTTACACGGACATCTTTTTAATAGGTTGCACAACTCTTACCAAACCTAACCAGCAATCTGTTATTCTATATGTGGCTGTTTCCGCATATTTTGCGGTTCAGAATGCACTGAGTTAGCTACTCCACTCATAAGAATTGCTTACATGTTCCCTAGGTCCAGAGACAAAATATGATTAAATAAATTAAGCTAACAATCCTTTACAATGAATAAATTAAACCCTAGTTGATTTTTGGTTTGTGTTTTGTTTTTTTTTTTTTTTCTCTTGAGAGAAGTGATTCCCTAACTCAGGGCAAATCCCTTACTCTTTGTCGGAAAGTTATTTGTGCTAAAATGTAAGAGTTTGAAATAAGCCATTAAATGTTAAAAATCAGTGCACTTGGAGCACAAATGGCTTGCCTGTCATATCGTCATGTTTGCTAGTTGACTGAACATATAGCAAGGTCAAGAGGCTGAAGCTTTATAGTCACACAGGGTTTTTTCCGCTTTCAATTCTGATATGGCTTATTATTCACAAGTCTCAGTTTTGTCAGCAGAACCAGAGAAGCTCATGAGATAGAAAGAATTGTAAACGATAAAATATTATACAAGTTGTGCAGTTATGTCTGTCTGTAAGAAGTGTCTCTATCTTTTTGTTAAACACTTACTAGTCCAACTATAATGATTTTGTAAAAATAAAGCTGTATTAACTGATGTTATCTCTATAGGTTTTTTCCCCACAGGAGATGGATGTGTTTAAACTGAAGTACTTTCTTCTGATCTAAGGCTCTGTACCCATGTGTGGAATGTCATATTTTATATGTAAATGTTAATATATAATATGTAATTTATTTTCTGGAGTTCAAGAGGATAGACATATTTATTTCCCTCTTTTTTTTTTTTTTAAGCTTGTGTAGTCTAATGTGTTATTATAACCCTTATCTGAAAAGGTATAATCTCTTCATCTGTCTATATAAAGAATCAAATCAAGTATCGAAAGACATACCAGCTATCTTACTGCATAATGTGAAACTGAGACAGAACATTGTGTGTCTTTCCATATATGAGCTTTTGCTTCTCTTACTCAGGGGCAGTTGTTGGTACTTTTAACCAACAAGTCTGCACTTGATTTATTTCTAGTGTGATCAGAACAATTTTTCTAAAGACTTCTTTTTTCCCCAGAAAGTAAACTGTGGAGCTACTATACAGCAAAAATAATTAAATGCTAGCTACTTACTAATACTTTTTTGTAGTGTAGGTCTCTTTTGCTTTCCATTGCAGGCCGTAGAGTGCACAAACGTGATCTAATATTTGCCTTGTCTCTTCAGCTGTAAGATTTTTGTGGGGGAAAAAAAAAAAAAGTTTCCCATTTAAATGAACATCTGGATTTGCCTTTGGCTCAGACAACACCAACTTAAATTATGGACAGGTGAAAAAGCTACAAAACTGAAAGTTCTCTTGCCTAGGAAGCTGTTACTTCATGAGTCATTTCTACCAGATTATCCTTTAATTTCCAAATACTGATTTGCTTGTTTAAACAAACCCCCCATAAGCCTTTCCTTTCTGACAAAAGTAGGACACAAAGTCCTGCCTGTGTTTTAAATTCTTAATTCTGAGAACCCACAGTTAATTTTAAATTTTCCTTTTCTACCTCCACATATACTTCATGTCATGCCTCGCTTTCAAT
>NW_010563551.1:253-4294 GCF_000687285.1 Phaethon lepturus | reverse complement strand
GGAAAGAAATTCAGAAAATAGAAGTCCACAATGTAGAAGATCTAGCTAAACTCAGAAAGGCTTTTGCTCACAACTTAGCTGTGAGATGGCATAGCACTAGATTTCACACCTCACCAACACGTAAAGAAAACTTCATACAGAAATAGAAATGTATCAAGCTGATCTGGCGTTTGGGAGGCTAATGTGTCCCACTCCTCTTCTGTGAGTGGAGAAAGGTGTTTGGAGCTCTCTAAGAAACCAGGAAATTGGAAAACCAAGAGAGTCTATTTTTTCAAGAAGCTCTTTCTACCTTATTTAGGCTGCCACATTCGGTCCCACTGCTTCAGTAAGGGCCTCAGTTAAAAGAAGGACTGCCAGTCTTGACTCTCTTCACTGCCAAACCTGCTTCGCAGGACGACAGACCCACAGAGGCCGGCAGGCCTCTGTGGCGTCATCTATCCCACCCACCTCTCCAAGCAGGGTCACCTACAGCAGGTGACTCGGGGCCAGGTCCAGCTGGGTTTTGCGTATCTCCAAGGCTGGAGAGTCTACAACCTCTCTGGACAGCCTGTTCCAGTGTTTGACTATATTTACAGTAAAAATAGCTTCTTCATAGATGTATATGGAATTTTCTCTATTTCAGTTTATGCCCATTGCCTCTCGTCTTTTCACTGGGCACTACTGAGAACAGCGTGGCTCTATCTGCTTTCCTCCCTCTATTCCCGTACTTATAAACCCTTATAAAATCCTCCCTGTGCCTGGATCTGACCTGATAATTTATTGTCAGTTTTTTTGCAGCTTGCTTACAAATAAATTGCTTCATGAAAGAGCTGAGTAACTGGATTTCATCATATTGAATGTCAAGAAAGCACTGATACAATTCACTGTACTAATTAAAGGATAAAAATATGATGTAATATTGACAGCACATAAAACTCATTTAATCCTCTACCTAAACTGAGGGTAATGTACCAAAACTTGCACTTCTCAGTTGTATCAAAAGCTTTCTATATGTCACAGTGTGTTCTCTCCCTAGATATAGAGAGTACAAGAAGGTTACAAAAGGTTCAGAAGATTCAAGGTGTAAAGCTTGCTTGATTTACAGAATATAGCTCTACCAAGCCAGGAAACTTGTAGAAACGAGTGTTTTCCTGTATTGCCTGCCCTAGAGTGATATTGCTTGAGTTTAACAAGGTTATAGCATACCAAGTACTGCAAAATGTTTATCTGGGTATAAAACTAAGTAAATTATCTTTTCAGAGGCATTACATTTTGACCCTTTTTGCTAATCTTGTCAAAACATAGGAAGTGGATGTTTTTAGAATTTTGGTCATTTTCATCTGTGTGGTACTTCTTTATTAAAAAAAAGTGTATTGAAGAAGTGGTAATTTGTTCCTGTTTGTTCCACCTTTCAGTTATCAGTCTGTTGAGCAACAATTCCTGCATGAACAAAAAAATTCCACATATTTACTGCAGCTTGGAGACTTGCACAGTCCATTTGAAACAGTCCATTGAGACATGATGGATATCTCATAATTTTATACATAATTATAGATAGATAGGTAAAGACTGGAGGAGGCACTAAGCAATATTTAACAACGGCAATCCTCTGATGTCTCTCAGCTCTAGATTTTATGATTAAAGTATAACGGTAGAAATTATTTTTTCACCTATTCATGGGTATCTGTAGTCTATACTGGAGTATGTGGGAATGTTGATTCTGAATTAAAGGCTTGCTGGAATTCCACAAAATCTTCTAAACTGGAAATGCTCCAGGATGTTTATCCATGAGAATATAAGATTTTTTAGCGTTAACCAACTTATTCAAGGTCCGTCTGGATGGGGCTCTGAGCAACCTGATCTAGCTGAAGATGTAGCTGCTCATTGCAGGGAGGTTGGATTAGATGACCTTTAAAGGTCCCTTCCAACCCAAACTATTCTATGTTTTTTCCCCATAATGTGCTTTGACTGTTGATGACATTGGGTTATCTGAAGCGCATTCCAAAGCAGATCTGAATACTGTTGAAAGTTGACTATTGACTACAGTTTCTGGAGGATGACCCCCCTCAGATAGCCTGACCCAGATAACCTAGCACAGCTTTACCATAGCAAGCTGCCAGCAAAGAACACACTGCTGCTTAAAATGGATGATAATTCTGTCCCAACAGAACTGCTGGAGACAAACAGTACTTGCTCGACTTGACATAAACACATTCCAGCTTCACATCACTAGAATTGTGACTGTAACAGTGACTCTGACCAAAAGTGGCCCTTTTGCATGCTTTGATCCAGCCACTTCAAGCTGTTTCTTTAATCCACCTAGGTGGTTTGACACTTCTAAAACAGGTAGCTGCTTTTATTCTTCTTAGCTGCGCAGGTTCCTGCTATTGTGAGAGTACAGACAGTTATGCTAATTGCATGTAACTCCATCCTCTTTAGCTCATGCAAACTGCTGTTTCTTCTTCAAAAAGACTTTAATTATCACTTTTAAAATAAAGATCAGTATATGCCCTCCTTATAAAGAACACCTTGATAGCTAAAAAAGAAAAAAAAAAAGGCTGGAATTGCTTCCAGCTATTTTATCATTCTTCTGTTTTTGAATGACTATCTTCAGTGCAGACATAAAGGCAGTAGAAACCTTGCAGTTAGGATGAGCAAGTCTGAGTCAGGACCTGATATCAAATCCCTCTAGTAAACTATCACATCTATGAATGTGACATCTCTGATAATAATTCTTTACCTCGCTCTTTTCCACTGTCTAGGACCATATCCCTGCTATACATATGAAAGGGAAAGGCTGGCCAGTCTTCAACTGCTGCTATATTCCATGGCTGAACTCCATCTAAAAAACTACTGGCAGTTCTAAACAAAGTACAACTTTTGTCATGATGTAGTCAAAGTCAGCTTGTTTGAAAGCACTGAAATAAGACTACTTGGGAGTTGTTGCAAGCAGACAGCATGGCAAACAAACTGCTTTTGTTAGTCTCAGTTTCCCTTTCTCCATGTTCAACAGGAATTTAAATGTACTGTAGTGTCTCTGAATTCAGGTGTGAATGTCTGCACTGTCAGCTGGTGCACACAGAGATAAAAATCAGGAAACTATGTCAGCTCGCACCAACTGACAACATAGGCCAATCTCTAAAAGAGATTATATTTGTGTGTGTATCAAGGTCCATTCTCATTTGAAATGGCCGAGCGTAACATTTTGAATCATAGGATCATGGGATAATTCAGGTTGGAACGGAACTCAGGAAGTCACCTAGTTTAATTTTCCTGCTCAAAGCCAGGTCACCCATGAGGTCAGACCAGGTTAGTCATGGCTTATCTAGTCATGTCTTGAAAACTTCCAAGGATAGAGATAGCATAAGTTCTCCAGGTAACCTGCTCCTCTGCTTGGCTGCCTTTAGAGTGAAAAGATTTTTCCTTATATCCAGCCTGAATGCCTTGTTTGAAGTTCTGCCCTTTGCCTCTTGTCCTCCCAGCATGCACCACTGTAAAGAAGTCTACTCATCTTCTTGAAAACGTCTGTGTTGGTACTAGGGGGCTGCTGTAAGGTCTCCCTGAAGCTGTATCTTCTTCAGGATGAGTAAGTCCTGCTCCTTCAACCTTTCCTCACTGGATAAGTGCTCCGGCCCCTGACCATCCTGGTGGCCCTCCACTGAACCACTGGAGGTGGCCATCCAGTTTGTCAGCGTGCTTCCTGCATTGGGGGCCAAAACTTGATGCAATACTCTTAATATTGCAGTGCTGAGGAGACAGGGATAATCCCTTCTCTGTCTACCGGCTGTGCTCTTGAATAGCCCAGGATGCTGTTACCCCTGGCTGTTGCCAGCGTGCACAGCTGGCTCATATTAGGTCATTGTTAACCAGGGCACCCAGGACCTTTTCCATAGCACTGGGGTCTTGCCTCTCTGCTCATTTCTCCCACGCAGGTGCCCCTGGATGGCAGTGTAATTAATGACTGTTCCTCCCAGCTTCGTGTCATGTGTAAACTTGACAATACTGCTCTCCATCACCTTCTCCATGTTGTTGATAAAGATGTTAAACACAACAGGTGCCAGG
>NW_010563551.1:0-213 GCF_000687285.1 Phaethon lepturus | reverse complement strand
AGATTTCGGGTTGGTCCCATTACCCTCTCCCTGCCGAGCCCACCTATCCAACCGGTTTTTTACCCATCTACTTGTCCACGCATGCTGGATGACAATATTCCAGCTTGGATGCAAGTATATTGTGGGGGACCGTGTCATAAGCCTTGCTGAAGTCAAGGTTCCACTGGTCTCCCGTACTACACAGATATACCCATTTTTTTTGCAACACCCTCC
>NW_010563550.1:0-1133 GCF_000687285.1 Phaethon lepturus | reverse complement strand
GCGCCCCCTAGCGGGGGCCCGGAGACCACCGCTTCCCTCGGGGGGGGCCTGAAGACCACCATGGGACCCAAGGGGAGCCTGGAGACCGAGGTCACTCCCTACTTGGAGCAGGGCAAGGGGGGCCTGGAGACCACCGGTGAGGTCACGGGGAGCCTGGAGACCACCATGGAGGTCACGGGGAGCCTGGAGACCACCATCACCCACTGCTTGGAGCAGGCAAGGAGGAGGAAGGGGAGCCTGAAGACTACCAGTGAGGTCACGGAGAGCCCGGAGACCGCCAGTGTGGTCACAGGGAGCCCAGAGACCACCAGTGAAGTCACAAGGAGCCCAGAGACCACCATCACCCATTGCCTGGAACAGATGAGGCGGACGAAGGGGAGCCTGAAGACTGCTGGTGAGGTCATGGGGCGAGCCTGAAGACTGCTGGTGAGGGCATGGGGAGCCCAGAAACCACCAGTGAGGTCACAGGGAGCCTGGAGACCACCATCACTCGCTGCTTGGAGCAGGCAAGGAGGAGGAAGGGGAGCCTGAAGGCCACCGGTGAGGTCATGGGGAGCCTGGAGACAGATGCTTCCTTCAGAGAGGGCCTTAGGACCACCATGGGGCCCAAGACCACTGCCACCTCCCACTTGGAGCAGCACACAAGGGGGAAGGGGAGCCTGGAGACCACCAGCAAAGTCACGGGGAGCCCGAAGACCACCAATGGGCGCCAGGGAAGCCTGGAGACCACTGTCACCCATTGCTTGGCACAGAGGAGAAGGAGCAAGGGGAGCCTGGAGACCACCAGCGAGGTCACAGGGAGCCTGGAGACCGCCATCAACCGCTGCTTGGAGCAGGGAAGGAGCAAGGGGGGCCTGGAGACCGCCGCCGAGCCCGAGGAGGGCCTGGAGACCACCACCACTGCCTGCTCGGCGCACAGTCAAGGTGGGAAAAGGGTCCCAGAACCCACGGGGGGTCCAGCCCCTGGCGCGTGGCGGAAGAGCCGCAGCCCGGAGGAGTGCGCGGTGATTTCTCTGGGCGAGGATGAAGAGGAGGAGGAGGAGGAGGAGGAAGGCCCCGGGCGGTACCTGGCGGCCCTGGAGGCCGTACAGCTGGAGCTGGATGCCGTGGAGGAGCAGGCGGCTCGCGCCTTC
>NW_010563549.1:1939-4291 GCF_000687285.1 Phaethon lepturus | reverse complement strand
CAAAACGGTTAAGGGGGGGGGGGGAACCAAAAACCAAAACACAAAGAGATTTTTTCAGATCAAAAAGCTCCAGAAAAATGTTTTGGGTAGGGAGTGGTGAGATGGGGTCCAGCCAGGGCTTTTGCCAACGGCAGCAGAGCGCTGGGGTCCCTCTTCTCCAGGTTGCTCAGCATCCCTGTGCCTATCCCGTCAGTAAACAAGTGACTCGGACCAAAAAGGTCCCCTTGGGCTCATGTCCGAATTGAACAAACTGTGGAAAACAAAGATTTTTCAGAAAAAACACATACAATGTGTGGACTTACGTGTGTGTATATATATATTTTTGTACATAAAAATAGAGCAAGTAGAAGGAAGGGAAATGATTTTATGGGAAAACTCTCAACCAGCTCTGGTGCTGAGCACCTTTAGGCCAGTTTGGAGCCTTCTGAGCATCTTTCCCCCCACACGAATACTGACCCCTCTAATTGACATTAGGATCTGAGGCTGCTTCTCGTTTACTGGCATCAGTTGGAGCCTATTTTGGGGGCGTTCATGGCTACCGAAGCCACCTTGAAATGCAGTTGCTACACAGAAATCAAAACAAGGTTTGGGTTCGCATTGGTGTAATACTGAATTTTCAAGACCGTTGGCTAAAAATGTAGACTTTCCTCCCAGACTTCCCCAGACTGAAGAGGAAGAAGCTGTAAGGAAGCAAGTGAATTTTAAACACTCGATAATCACGTTTTCCTGAGGTTTTACCCCCGTTTACTATGAGACTGAGCTCCCCCGGGACGCTCAGCGCCTGTGGAGGAGCCGAGGCGCGGATCCGTGGCAGGGCTGCCCGTCCCAGAAGGCAGAGCAGCTCCGCTTTGCCACACACGAGACGTCGCCTGGGAGCAGGTCGCTTGCCGGGATCCCGATCGCTGAGCTGCCCGGCCTGGCTGCCCACTGCCGGGCTGCCTCTGCCGACGCGTCCCCGGGACCCCGATGGCACGAGAAACCCCCCCGCGCGCCCTCCTCCGCTATCGCAGCCCCGTCTCGGGTGCCGCTGGGGTTGCAAAACGCGCCCCAAGCATTTGTTTCTCCTGTTTCTCCCAGCCGGAGAGCACACGCTAGGAGAGGGCTGCAACATGAGCTCAGCGGAGGGGGGAAAAAAAAAGATGGCTTAAATTTAATGTCTTTTTAGATGAATATTTCCATTCATTCCAGAGCATATTCCTCTGGCATTTCCAGTGCGCTTGTTTAGCTGAGTAGTTAACAAACTTCATCGAAACACATGTTATAGTGCTCTCTAGTGCACGGAGCTATGAATGAAGGATGCCTCTTTTGAGATATCTCGATGTGCAGCGCAGCTTTTGCTCCGGAGCAGCCTGTTAACCACAACAGCTGCTTCCCATTGTGGAAACGCCATTGAAAAAAAGAAAAAAAACCCCAACCCCATCCCAACGACTTGACAACACACGCAGATGATATTTATGCAAAACCCCGCGTGAGGGTGAGCTGGGGCACATGGAAATAAAAGATAAGGCAAGAAATAAGCCACGCGCCTCGGTGGCCGCCCCCTGCCCTCTGTTTGCCGAGCCGGTCCGAAGCAGCTGGTCTCTATGTCTGACTTAGTTTGCTCTGTTTAGCTTTTATACAGCCGAGCGATTTTTATAGCCGCCGGAGCACCGGGAAGCTCGACAGGATAGCGGCCGCCTCCTAATGAGAGTTTGCCGCGTTGGCACACCGGCACGAACGCCCTGTGAATTTTAAACGCCTGGGAAACGGCGTTTGCCGAGCCGGTCCGAAGCAGCTGGTCTCTATGTCTGACTTAGTTTGCTCTGTTTAGCTTTTATACAGCCGAGCGATTTTTATAGCCGCCGGAGCACCGGGAAGCTCGACAGGATAGCGGCCGCCTCCTAATGAGAGTTTGCCGCGTTGGCACACCGGCACGAACGCCCTGTGAATTTTAAACGCCTGGGAAACGGCGGCTCCCGCGGCCCCGTCCCCGGGTGCTCGGAGGGCCCTTGGGGGTACCGTGGGTTTTCTGGTTCGTAAAGGAAAAGGCAGGCTGTGATTGTAGCCTAGGAGGCTCGAGAGCAGCCGGGAGCCCCAGCGTCGGGGCTGGACCCGACACGCGTCCACCCGTGCTGCCCTTGATGGTGATGCTCCGGGAAAGCCCACCAAAAGCCGGGGGAGCCCCCCCTGCCCTGGGCAGCCGAGGGTTTGGGTGGTCCTGAGCGTGAGGTCCGGCCTGAGGGACCAGGCTGGGGGTGGACTTGGTCCCCTGGATGTGCCTGATCCCTTTTCGTACCTGTTGGTGTAAGGTGGAGGTGAATTTACGGCATCACGGGGAGGTCGGGGTGGGAAGGGGCTGGAGGGCCCCCGCCC
>NW_010563549.1:302-1892 GCF_000687285.1 Phaethon lepturus | reverse complement strand
CTGGATCAGGATGCTCAGGGCTGGGGCCAGTCGAGTGCTGGCTGGCCCCAAGGAGGGAGATTTCACAACTTCTCCATCTGAACGTTTGCTCTTTTCCTTTCTTTTGTTTTTTGTAACCGTCCTTTCGAAATTCTGAACGGAAAATAGAAAAGTTTTAATTTTTTGTTTTGTTTCTGTATTCGTTTTCCATCACAGGAGGTTTACAAAAGATTCAGAGGCAAATATAATGACTTGCAAGAGGGGGTACCCTAAACTGGAGCAGAATGAAAATCGTTCCTTCCCCCACAGTGGTAGAGCACATCAAAAAACCAGTGGGTGTGTAAAACCCCCAAGGGGGTAGGAAAACCAGCCTGCAGGACTTTTTTAGCCAGGATTTCTGTTTCTTGGAAAGCAAAAAGCAAAAAAAAAAAAAGTTTCAAGATCATCACATTTTTGTCCCCCAAATGAATGACATGAACAGCATTTCCTTCTCTCCTAGTTATTCCTGCCCCGCTTACAAAGCCGGCCACATCGGGGTGGTGGCGGCGATGGCACATCCTCTTGCTCCTGGTGACTTTGCTTTTCCATCATTTGCCTCCCCATTAATCTCAGTACAAACAAAGGCTCTGAAGAGACAAGCTGAAAAGCTCCTGGGGGTACGTTTAAATCAGTCCTTTCTAATAATGTCTGTCGACCTCTCTGTGGAAGCACTGCTCCCCAAGGAAAGGACACGGAGCCGCGGCAGCGTGCTGAAATATGGTGGGGTGTAATTAATTCTGACCTCTGGCTCCCGCTCGCTCACTCTCAATATTAAATTTGACTAGTGATATTGTGGTTTTTCAATTATCCTTGTTTTCTTGGGGGCATGGGGAGGGGGCAAGGGGGTCGCTGCTCGAAATGCAGCTTGGTGGGCGATGCATGGGCTGGGATGCAGAGCCGCCGTGCCGCGGCTGGGGGGGGTCAGTCTTTGGGTCGGCTGGAGGGGATCAGTCTTTGGGTCGTGTCCATTGGGATGGCATTTGGGCTTGGATGCAGTGCTGTGTGTGCCTCTCCCCCTGCTACCTGTGTCCCTCCCGCCTCCAAAACCAGGTGCTCGATGGGTGCTGTGATGGGGCCGGCTCCCCGCCCGATGCTACACGCTGTTATGGAGCGGGGACACACAGAAATAAGCAGCTTTTGGGGAAACGGCAGGAAAAGCAGCGTTTTGGTCCCGTCCTTGCCCAGGAGGTCCCTTTCTGCCTGCTCCAGGAGCCAGCAGAGGCTTTTTATCAGACTCCCCAAGGGCCTGGAGGGGACCCAGAACCTTCAGCTCCTACAGCACCTTGTTGGTGAAAGTCTCATTAGTATGTCCTTGATCAGAAATGGAGCAACTTAAACCAGCCTTGGAAGCCGTGCAGTTGCTCGACATTTTATTTTGGTGTAGAGAAGGGTTGGGGGTTGCTAGTTAGTGGATTTTGGCAGGGGCTGCGTGCTTGGAAGGCTTCGTTTGTCTGTTTGTTTAACCCTGTCCTTCTAGCAGTGCCCCTGCGTATCCTGGCACGGTCTCTGGAGGGTCCGGGGGTCTTAAGTGACCACTTTTGGACCTCATCCAGGAGGCAGGGACGAAGGTGC
>NW_010563549.1:0-288 GCF_000687285.1 Phaethon lepturus | reverse complement strand
CAAAGGTGCCTTTGCCTGGGCAGGCTTGGGAGGCTCACGTGTAGCGGAAGGAGGGTTAAACAGCGCAGCGCCAAGCCCCTCTCCTCTGCTGCCCGCCTTTCCCAGCTCCTCCCGGCGTGTCCCTCGTCCCCGGTGTCCTCTGCCATGGCACCAGGTGCCGCGAGGGGACGTGGCACCTGCTTAGGTGCCAGTGAGCATCAGGGCAGGAGCTCATATGGGGATGTTCCTGCAGGACACCCATGCGAGTTAACCCCTCCAAAGCCTCTGGGGTCCCTGGATGGGGCTGTC
>NW_010563548.1:0-734 GCF_000687285.1 Phaethon lepturus | reverse complement strand
GCACCCCTACGCACCCTTCCCGGGAGGAACGCTTGTCTCGGGCACTTCGAGACACTCTGTTTCTGGGAGGTGACAACAAACGCGAAGTATTGACCTTAACTGTTGTAATCCACAGTTTCCATCAAGAAGAAATATTTTCTCATCAAACGCTACATCTGCTTATGAACTGCCCAGGAGTCAGACAAAAAATGTGTTTATTCTTTCAGCAGATGTTGCATAAAAATGAATACACCTCCTAAAAATGGTTTTTGTTTTTTTTCTCTGTAAATAAACCAGCACCTGGTTACACATTTTGCTCTGTTCATCAGTTTCATAAGCTTTAAAAGAAGATGAAAGTACCTCTTTTTATCTGTAGAATTTCGAAGTGATGTAAAACCTTTCTAACGTAAAAATAGGCACAGGGCATTTAAAACAAGCTGAATTACTAGAAAGTTATTGGACGGCCTATTAAATACAATGTTTTCACAACACGGCGAAGTGAGCTATACTATAAATAACATGTATTTGATCCCTTTATCATTTAGTCTTTATCAGCCTGGTTCTTTCATTATTAAGTTTAGATACTGATTTTTATATGCGTAAAACTGCTACAAGTCTCCCTACAAGAGAGTTTTTGTACCAGTTAGGTAAGAAAATAATGAATTGAACTTAATCCTCATCACCCCACACCTTCTGGGGGACACGATCCTCAGAAAGGGGACACGTTTTCACGTCGTGCTGCTGCGGCGAGGGCG
>NW_010563547.1:417-654 GCF_000687285.1 Phaethon lepturus | reverse complement strand
ATGGCAGCGTGGGAGGGGGGTCCTGCTTTTTTTTCCAGATGTGCCAAAAATTACTCTCAATCAAGAGACCTTTCTGCTCCCGGGATTCAGGCGTCGTAGAAAAATTGTTAAAAAAAAAATCCAAGATGAAAGATGATGGTTTAAATTAAGGAAGAAGTGTTTTGAGAGAATAAAAAAAAAGTGCTAAAGGCTTTGCTTGGCGCCTGCCATGCCCGAGGGGCTCCGGGCCAGCGCTGG
>NW_010563547.1:0-216 GCF_000687285.1 Phaethon lepturus | reverse complement strand
TCCATGAGAGCTGCGGGCTGGTCTGGGGGAGTGAGGGCCGGGTGTCCTGGTTTAAAACGGAGCTGAGCTCCTTCAGTCCTCTGCGCGCGCGAAGGGTCGGAGCTGCCCATCGCCAGCCCAGGCTTCAGGCTCCCCATGACACCCCGCAGGTCCCCCTCACTCTGAACACCGGCCCTGGACGGCCTGTTGCTCCGTCCCAGGGATGTCGAATAAAAG
>NW_010563546.1:0-201 GCF_000687285.1 Phaethon lepturus | reverse complement strand
CACCCGGGCGGCCCCACCTCACCCACGTCCTGCCCCGGGACCCCCGGTGTCCTGGGGGTGCCCCCTGCTGTCATCGCCCCCCCAGGCTGGGCAGGATGCAGCCGGGAATTGTTCTGCCCTGCCCGGCGGGAAGCAGGAAGCCGGGAGGGGGCCGGGGGGGCCCCACGCCGGCTGGGGAAGGATTTCCGGGAGGGTGGGGGG
>NW_010563545.1:0-1994 GCF_000687285.1 Phaethon lepturus | reverse complement strand
CCTGCCCTGCCCGCACACGGCCGCTGCAGAGCCCCAGCCCGGTGCAGGACAGGCAGGCAGGGCAGCTGGAGGGCTCCGCAGCCCGAGGATGCCCCTGCCAGAGCTAAGAGGGCAGAGGGAAGGGACGTCCCCGTATCTCCATGTTGTTTCAGGAAATCAGAGGGTATAATCTGAGAGGGAAATCTCTGCTCTCGAAAGCAAATCACAGCACCCCGAGCATGCACGATGCTATCACTGCCTCCTGCCCGCGCGACACGGGGTGTGCATCGTGCCAGGGGAGCTCACAGGACACCAAAATGAGATACCGGCTCCGAGAGACAACACGTGCGGCTCCTGGCTCCGTACCGACAGCTGAGCTGGAACTGAAGTGCGAGCAGACCCCCCCCAAGCCATCAGTCAGCCCATCTGTGATACGGCGCCCGCGCAGCAACTCAAGCCCACCCTCCCAGAGACGGCAACAAGGGGTCCCGCTGGTCCAGCAAAGCCCTGCAGTTTTCCAAGTACTTCAAATCAAACATCCTACTAAACACACCCGATTTTATCCTCCTTCCGCCGTTCAGCATCGTCAGACACTGCCAGGCCAGCCCAGCACAGGGAACCATGGTCCTCACCTCCCCCAGGGCATCCTCCTGCAAGGGACGTGCTCTGCTGGAAGGTGGCAGGGCTGGCCGGCGTGATGTGGGGACAGGGGCTCCCGTGAAAGCCGGTGGGTGGCAGCCAGCCTCTCAGACACAGAAGCCACAGGATCAGACTTGTCTGGGAGAAGGTGGATAGATGGCTGAGCGAGGACCACAGCAGCCGCATCCAGTGCTTCTTGGGAGAAAAGCCTCCGTGTTCCTATGGTGTTCTGGGAATCGGGACTTTTTTTACATTTTTGGATAAATAAAGAAGATTGTGCTAGAATTCTACTGATTGATACTATCAGAAACAACCCGGAGAGCCCTGAACACAGCCCAGCTGCCACAGCCAGTCCCCTGTGCCGTACCCAAGTGCTCACCGGTGACGCAGAGAGAAACAGAAGTCCACGTGGTGAGAACTGGTGAGAATTTGCACCATGCTGCTACATGGGAGAAGAGCACATTGCAACTAAACACCAGGACCAGGCAAAAATGCAGGTGAGAAGCAGAGATGTGCGTACAGGAGCACCCAGGCTGCTGGGACCGCCCGGGCGTCGCTGCTGCGGTGCTGCAGTCACTACGTGGGGCAGTCATGCGAAGGTGCTGAGCACCAGTCCTTCTTACCCTCTAGGGCTGGAAAAGGTGGAAATGCCTCGGATAAGAATAAAGAAGCTCTCGCCATGTCTACGCACGCTGCTCAGAGGACGTTGGTTATTTCACCAAGCAGTAAACGCACTGCTGCTCGTTGCAGGCTGGAAAGAAACTTGGAGGTGCTGGGATCAGATACCCAAAATTTGCTTATCATCAGAAGAAAGGAGCTGGCAGACTTCAACCCCTCTGATAGGAATCTGTAGTTCCTACCATTTCCACAATGTGCAAGATCTCTTTTTCTTGCTGATGGGAAGAGAAGCTGGAGAACTAGAAAGCAATTGCTCCCAGAGCTAGTGAATGCAGCAGAAAGGGAGGAAAAAGGGTTAAAATCATAAAAGACGTTAACAGGGACAGTCTGGCTAATTGCTATTTCCACACGATGGCTGATTAGAAGAAAGAATAGGTTCAGATTTGTCCTCAGATGAATTTTGCCCAGGTATGTCCCTGTCAGCCCGCTCCAGCAACGCAGCCCTGCTGCCTGCACGACGCTTTGTCAGCCCGCTCCAGCGACGCAGCCCTGCTGCCTGCACGACGCTTGCACACACGGGGCTGCGGAGGCCAGCAGACAAGAGGCAGCGGGGACCGAAACGCTTCCTGTGCGATAAAACCTCTCAGCGGGGTAGACTGCAGCCATGGCACGCCCCAAAACGGTACCCAAGTATTTAGGGATGAACGGAGAAGTCTCGGGGCGATGCAGTTAATTACGCCCCTCTCCCCTGGGCGCCC
>NW_010563544.1:0-5715 GCF_000687285.1 Phaethon lepturus | reverse complement strand
TCCAGCCGAGGCGGGCTGCGGCACCAGGGGACTGAAAACAGCATCGAGGCTCCCCTGAGCCCTGATTTTCAGATCCCCTTTAATGACATCCCCAGGATGGTCCTGGTGCAAACTGGGCCATGGGTGGGTTTTGTATGGTGTTTGTTTGAATCAAGTTTCCACTACTCCACCAGATAACGAGGTTCTGGGCAATGGGAAGAAAATTGGGGGGGAGTATGATCCTTGTTTGCACACCAAGCTGGAAGTCTGAGCCACCGCCGCCAAGGGCTGGGGTCGTCACAGCCCCTCGAGTTCTGGCTCTGGTGATGCTCCTCCCTGCGTGGCCAAGAGCTGATGTGTTCGGAGTTGCCCGTCCTCAAGGCCCAGGGAGGGAGCTGCCGCATTCCGGGCACCCCAGCGAGCTGCTGCAGCAGGGCAGGGATGCTCACCCCATCCCTGGCGCAACACTAAACCCAGGCTGGGTTCAGGAGGGGAACGGGGCGGAGAGGAGAAGGGGCACAGAGCCAGAAAAACATCATTCTGGGTTACATTTCATCACCATGGCAACTTCTTGGAAACCGTACAGGATCTGAGCTCCTGAGTACCAAATAAGGGAAGCGGCTGCGGGAAGGATGCTGGCTCCCCGCGGGCGGACGGGCTCCCCAGGTGCTTGGGGATGGGGTGAGCATGGAGCCCGGTGGCACTTTCCCCCCGCCGGGCTTGGGGCGGAACACCCCGAGCTCGCACCCGAGGGAGCGGGGTGGTCCTCCCTAAGCCCCATCCCGCTTGCTACCCTCCTTCCACCCTCTCCAACCTGTCATTCCCAGCCCCGTGGCCCCAGAAAAAGACTCAAATTCATTTTTGCAAAGCCAGCTTCCATGTGGGACCTGCTGCTGGACAGATGCTGTGCTGTGTCGGGCACTCACAAGCAACTGGCAAAGGCAGGAGTGGCATCTTTCCTCTGCCTCCTGAATTGTGCCAATGCAGGCGGCTGGTCCGGGGAAGAAGAGAGGGTGCTGGGGAGAAAATCAGCACCAAATCCGTCTCTGTGAAATGGCTTCTCCTGAAGTTGGCTGCTGTTCAGCTCACTCTCTGTGTGCCGGCGGAGAAAGCCTGATTTCTTTCTAAAGACGTCTGTCCGCTAATCCGGCAGTGGATCATGTCTGAGAGCTGCTTAGGGAGGGACAGACACCTTTGTGATTTAAAAAAAAAAATAATTTAAAACTATGGATATTTCTGCTTTTTCTCACTCCCATGTAGTTTTTCCTTGTCTGTGCTACAGCAGAGCTTGGCTGCAGCCAGGGGCTCCTGGGGCAGTGGGGTCATTTTCAGCTCCCCCCATCATTTTGCATCTTCCCCCCCCCAAATCACCAGGGTAGGAGCAATGCAGGCAAAGGTGGGAATATCCCTCCAGCTGCAGATTTTTTGACAGGAATTGTTTAGGTGCAATCCTAGAGGCGTCTTCACCTTTGCTTTGCAAGCAGGTTGCAGTCTTAGGGGAAAAAGGGCAGGTTTCTCTTGCAGCTTTTGCGGTGCTCCGGCAGAGCAGTGCAGGCGGCGGGAGAGACTGGGCTTGCCAGCTGTCCCTGCGAAATTGAGACGGGATTTGGGGATGAAATCTGGGATTTGAGGCACTGCCCTCTGCTGCAGGATGGGTTTGCCCAGGGGGGTGGCAGGCTCAGGTAAGCAGAGCATGCCCAGACTTACTTAATGCAACTGGAGGCCAGTTTTGCTGATTTTGGTGCACACTCCTTTTTGGAGCTGTTCATACCGCCGAGTGGCAAAGAGTTAATTTCTCTGCTTGTTTACAGACCGCTTTTTGGCCCTCATGTCTCTGTCTAATTAAATACATATCTACAAATGATTATATGGGGGTGTATGTAAGGAACATATAAAAATGTATATCCTGAGCTGGCGATCAGCTTTGGGTTTTTGGATCAATGAATGACATCATGGTTGAGGTTGGAGGGGACCTTGGAGGTCGCCTGGTCCGACCCCCAGCTCAAGCAGGGTCCCATCGAGCGAGATGCCCATGAACTCTGGATCGTTTACCTCCAGCGCTGCATTCCTTTAGAGTGAAATTTCCAAGGGGATTTTTTTAAAAATTGAGGTCATGGGCTGCTTGTTGTGGCTGTGCACAGAGCCAGGACCCGCTCCCTGGGAGATCCCCCGGTAGCTCCGGCGCAGCCCTGCGAATGCCGATTTGGAGGTGCCGGGCTAAAACCCACCGGTGGCTCTGCTGATGTGGGAGGGGGGACCGAGGGGATGCTCTTTGCAGCTCATGTCCCCAGCCCGTGGCTGCCTGCTCGGCTGCTCCTGGATTCCCCCTGCTCCATGAAAAGGGAACAAGCAGCCAAGAAACTTCCCACAATCTGGAGACTTTGGAGGGGGGTTAATTGTCATTGATTTATTGGTGGCTTTAAGGAAAATAATCTGCTAATGCAGAAGCTTAATACGACAACAGCAAAACATCTGCTAGTGAACAAAGCCAAACCCTAAACGAGTAGTGAAAGCTGCTGCCTCTTCTGGGGCGTGCGCCGAACCTGGGCTGCCCGGGCTGCGGCTGCCGAAATGGCATCATCATCTGATGGACTCCAGAGCCCCTCATTAGCTAGAGAAGCATTTAAGATGATGGGTATTGTTTTAAAATAGCATAAAGCTCAGTGTGATGTTGTATATCCTTTTTAAAAGCAGCAGCCTGTTAGGTAACCGAAGCACACGGGAGGAATACAGCCCCGCTTGGGTTTTATTCTTTTTATCAATGACCCGTAAGAAACCAGCTGTGACAAACAAACAACACAGCTGCTGGTGGCAGGGTAGTAATTTTCTCCTCCATCCCATGTCCTTTAGCTTGATTTCTTTTTTTTGACGTTAGTTATAAGACTGAGAAAATTCAGTCCTGGCAAATGGGACCCGGGAGAGAAGCCGGGCGTTGGTCTGTACTTGTGAGAAGCAGCGGCTGCCCAGGAGCCAGCCCGCAGAGGCAGTGGGGATGCGCAGAAGGACTGGGGACATGGAGAAGGACCAGGGACATGCAGAGGGAAATGGGTGATGCAGAGGATGCGCTGTCACCCCAACTGGGTTTTGGCAGAGGTGAGGGGAGCATTTCCAGGTTCCCCATGAGTCAGGACCCAACAGACCCATTTCTCTGCAGGGTCTGCAGTGTTGCACGCAAATTTGGGTGCATAGCCCAATGTGTGCGCCGGGCGGCTTTTGGGAAGAGCTGCTGTGCTGGAGCATAAGCGGAGTTGCACAGGGCCCCACGCTCCGGGGAAGAGCCGGGGCTTTGCTCCGCTCAGAGCCGGGCTGCGTGAGCACAGGATGAGCTTTTCCCAAGGAGTTACGTGTCGGTGGCTGCGGCATCCTGCATGCCACGCTGGGGAGGGGCAGTTCCTATCCGAAAAAGCCAGCGAGCCCCTCCGCTGCCACAGCTCAGCCGAAGGTCTCTGTTGTTTGCCGGCTCGCCTTTGCTCTTGATCTTTTCCCGGCTGGATGTGGGGAGGTGCGGCTGGTTTCGGGAGCCCTCCCCGGGGAGGAACAGTGAGGGACGTTTTGCTTGCAAGAGCAGCGATGGTCCCTTTGGCCAAGGAAGTCCTGACCCATCTCCGCTCCACACTGCCCTGGAGCAGGGTTTCCACCTGAGAGCTTCTCCCCTTGGGGTTGCAGTGGTGGCACTGCATAGAGTCATAGAATCGTCGACTGGTTTGGGTTGGAAGGGACCATTAAAGGTCATCTAGTCCAACCCCCCTGCAGTGAGCAGGGACATCTTCAACTAGATCAGGTTGCTCAGAGCCCCGTCCCTGTCCTGTCATGGCATGTGTCATGGGCAGCACCCAAGCTGTGTGGGACCCACGCCTCCGGGGACAGCCCCATGGGGACTCTGGGTGCAGAGCTGGGGCAAACCACTCTAACCCTGCTGTCTCCCCCATTCTTTTTAGGAGCCTGGTCCTGCTAAGATGGCCGTGACCAGCAGCAACATCCCCAGTGCGGAGAAGGTGCCTGCCACCAAGTCCACGCTTTGGCAGGAAGAAATGAGGGGCAAAGACCAAGCGGACGGGGGCAGCGGCATCAGCCTGGCGCAGAGCCCGGTGCAAGGCCAGGCCGGGGCTGCCAGCTCCCTGAAGGATCCCATGCTGGACAGCAAGGAAGGTGAGGGATGGGGATACTAGCACTGGTGTGATGCTGCGGTGACCCAGTTCGGGCAGCTGAGCTGGCAAAAAAACACCGTGCAGGGAAAAGTTTTCCATGGGTTCAGTTCCTGGAGCATCTCAGCGAGGAGGAGGAGGCAACCTCCGTCCCTGCTGTGTTATGTGGGGACCTGAGTGAGACCTTATGGGCTGGAGTTCAGAAAGGAAAAACTTTGCATTACATGCTGGCAAACCACACAGCATGGGTCCCAATCCTGCCCCGGCAGGGAGACAGGGCTGCCTGGCCTCACAGGCGGTGTTGCCCTTGTGTCGGGGGGAAGACGAGGAGGAAAATGCCTTTTCTAGCCCCTCTGGGTCCCCACCCAGGGCACCCGGAGGGCGTGGGGCCACGCTGCGCTCAGCCGGGCTGTGGGGGCTGCCAAGCCCTGAGCGCCGCTTCCTCCTCCCGCCCCTGTGTCAGGGCCCTGTTTACATTTGGCCTCCCCGATGAGTCCCTGGAAGGCGCCGGGGCCACGGCATTGTTCTCCCTGGAACAATAGGGGCTGGGGACTCTTCCTGCCGGGGCTGTGGACAGGTCCCACACGCCGCGGCCGTTTCCTTTATCTGCCCGCTTGGATGGGGGATGCTTTCCGCCTGCTCCCTGCTGCCAGGAGCAAGGTGTCCCATCGCCTTGTACCTGCAGAGCTGTGGTCGATGCCGGGCAGGGAAAGACGGGGATGGAAATGGGTGCAGAGCGGTGACTGTGGCCATCTATTTCTTGGCTTGAAGGTTTAGGTCTTTCAACTGTGCAAGCCCGACCCAAGGGTTGTACTGGCATTCCCAGCTCGCTGCAGACCATCCCGCCATCTCCATGGGCATGGGGGGTGGTCAGGGTGCAAGAGGTGGGACAGCATGGGGCTGGGGCCCAGACCATCTCTGCTCTCGTTTCCTGCGCCTGTCGTGGGTGGAATCAGGGTGGTTTTTGTTAAAAGCAGAACTCGGACTTGAAACCAAGCATGGTGACTTTTCTGTCCCTTAGATGAGAGCTCCATGAACGGAGACCGGATAGACTGTGGGCGGAAGACGCGTGTCGAGAGCGGGTACTTTTCTTTGGAGAAGACCAAGCAAGACTCGAAGCTGGAAGAGCAGCAGCTGCCGCCCCCGCCGAGCCCGCCCAGCCCCAGCACCCCGAACAACAGGTACAGTTATCCCAAATCGCCCTCGCAGGAGCATGCCCAGCCCTTTCCTTCCCCAGGTACCCGATCAGGCGACCGAATGATTCACAGCTTCTCTCTGAACTCCTTGGACTCGAAGAGCAGTTGCCCCATGCACAAGGACTCCAGCAGCAGAGATGTAGGAAGGGGAGCTGAAAAATCGGGGCGTCCCCTTTCTTTTAAAGCCAGCCGGCAGTACACCACCCTGGCCGACGTTCCCAAGGCCATTAGGATCAGTAATCGTGAGGCCTTCCAGGTGGAGAGGAAGCGGCTAGAGCGGAGAACCCGGGCCCGTAGCCCTGGGAGAGAAGAAGTGGCCCGGCTCTTTGGCAATGAGAGAAGGTAAGGGATGAGTGGCTGATCTCCTCCTTGCATGCTTGTAATGGCAGCGAGGC
>NW_010563543.1:0-2940 GCF_000687285.1 Phaethon lepturus | reverse complement strand
TTATATATTATATTTATATATTTATTTATTTCCACTTATTTTTATTTATATCCAGCTTTTAAACAAAATTCTGCTCTACCCTGGCATTCTGTTTACCTTCTTGGGTTATGCCTAATTTGAAATGTAATGTATTTTGACAAAGTGTTGCTGCTTTAGTATTTCTTTTAATATTATTTTAGGCCAGTAGCTTGGAAATTAACACAGAGTCTGGTAGGGTTCAGGCAGGAAAGAGACTCCAATTCACTTTTCAGTAATTTTTTGCTTTACCCACTTTATCTCTTGGTAGGGGGAAAGGATGGAAGGAGACTGTGACAGTTTGGTTCTTCAGAAAACATGATAGTAGCTAGGAATTTATTATCAAGTCAACCTTGTGGTATTTCTGTCAGTGATCATTGCACAAGCCTGTTTTATTTGAAATTTTCATGTAGCCTCTTTATTGTCGTTTCTGAGATGGATAAGAGTTGCATTACCATGATATATGAGCTAGTAATATTGAAGATGAGCAAAGCTGAGTAAATAACTGTCTGTAGCCATTAATTTGATTCTTCTTCTGTAGGAGTGGTGGGTAGTAGCTGTTTCGAGGGGTCATTTGGAAGACTGTCTTAGCCTGTTGAATTTGAGTTCAAGAGAGGGAAAGTAGACAAACCATAATACTGGATTGTGCAAGGGTATTTTATGGCCTATTAAATATGTATTAAGGGACTAACTCTTTCGTTTGCTCATACAGCTGTATATGGTTCTCCTGACACTGGTAGTAATTATGACTGAATTTTATTATGAAAGCTTCATTACGCACATGGTAAACCTTAGAATGGATTACAGTAGCGATGGACACAGCCTCATTGTCCCAGTTTTGCAGAAGACGCTAGGACACAATCAACAAGAGGTGAAAAGGAGAGCTGAACAATTTTCCCATTCAGCCAGGCTCATCCTGCGATGTCTGCTGCAGGAACATCTCCTCTTTTGTGCTGCTCCGCGCTGTGCAAAAGCACTTGGCTGTGTTTCTGCTGCTTACTAATCAAAGATAAAAATGACGCTTTGGGAGTGGCAAGTAAAAAAGATTGATGTTTTGGGGTTGTTTTTTTTTTTCCCTTCCCCCCACCCCCAATCAGAGAGTCTCATCCTCTGAAGGCTTGTGAGCAGAACTCCATCCTTCTTGGTCACATAAAATTTCATTTTGATTTGAGTTCCTGCCCAACAGGCCCTTCAGTGAGGAAGCTGTTGCTGAACTGCAGATGATGGGATGAGCTGATGGGCGTACCCATGCACTGAAATTTATTAAGTGTTTCCTGTGGCCATCTTACCTGTGATCTCACTGGCTCTAAAGCTCTTTATGCTGAGATTAACCGTTTAGTGACTTGCAAAAGTGAGAGGTAAGCCCTGGTGATCCCGTTAACAAATCACAAAGACTTTTATTTTAGGGTGATACTAAAATAATGGCAAAACACAGGAATGACAGCTGTGTTTTTAGAAAAGCTGCTCTTTTTGCAGGCTCAGGTAGTCCCAATGACACAGCAGCAAATAGCAAAATTTTCAGGGTGTGTACGTGAGCGCGCTCTCAGTTCTGGACCCTTGTTTTCATCGCTGTCAGGCAACTATCCTCTCTGTCAAAATTTCTCCCCTGTTTTAACTTGCTAAAAGTCAGTGTTTTCTTGGCTTGTGGTGTTGCTATGGTCTGTGATGCTCTGCAGACAAGCACTCGTCTCCTGTCTGAGGTGGTGGCGTTTCACAGTCTACTCTCTGTTCCTGGAGGAGAAGTGTGCTATTGATAAATTGCTCTGGCGTCAGCAGAGGCCTTTTGTGGTGTGTGTTGTCATTATCCCCCCCTCCGTGGGAGGAAGCATTGCAAAGTAGGTTGGGCTCTGCCTCCTCTGTGTTTTGAATTTCAGGCATTTATTCTGCTCACCTTCCCGGGTTTGTGGGCGCGCTCTCCTCTTGCGACAGCTGGTGCAGGAGCAAAAAGAAACGCTGCTTTGGAGCAAAAGGATGCCCAAGCTTTCTAGCTGGGTGGGTGACATCTCCTTCACCTAGGAGCACGGCCGGGTGTAGTGGCACAGGTGTCCCAGCATATCCATCCCCGGGGTGACTGTCCTCGGCCACGTGCGCGGAGGCCTGGCGCCGCTCCCCGCTGCCTGGCTCCCTTGCGTTGGCACTGCACAGAGCATCCAGCTGGGGACACCCCTGCCCGCTCTCCGGGAGCTCCGGGCAAAGGAAGCCGCTAGGCTAATCCAGGTGGATTTTCCAGGGGACGCGCATGGCTGTGGGCAAGACCTGCTGTGGCGGTCGCTTGGCACGTGGGGTGGTTAGTGCCTGGTGTCTTCTGTGCTTTATGACCCGGGTATTTTGGCTAGTGGAGTGTGTCTGTCACTGGAGTCTCGTTAATGTTTCGATGAAGTACGTGTAGCTGTGGCCAGTGACTTGCTAGGTTTCTTGTTTTGCTGTTTCTGCCTCTCCAGCTGCTGAAGGCTGAAGTGAATCCTGCAATAGCAAATGTCCTGCTCTAGCTTAAATTCAAGGCAAATAAAGGCCCATTTTGGTTAAGACCTGAGTCTTCAGACGACTGCTTTTTTTCAAGTGACTCTGGAAGAAAGCCACACAATCTGAAAGAAAACGAAGTTAATGCAAAAGGGTTATGGCAGGTTACTTCAGACTGTTTAAATTGTGGAGGCTCCTGTTTGGAGATACTAATGCGTTTGCATAGAAATATTAGTGATTTAAGCCCCAAACTTATTTCTGCGAGGCGAGCTCTTCCATCGAAGACGGGCGCGCTGCAGCACCGGGGAGGCGAGCGGCTTTCCCCTCGGCAGCACGAGCGAGCCGCCTTGCAAGGACAATTGTGGGCAAATCGTTTGGGTGTGTGGGCTGGTCTTTTATTTCCATGGCGCGTGCTGCTTGTTGTTGGGGTTTTAAGTTTACTTTTAAAAGGGCAAGCCTTAGGTG
>NW_010563542.1:12223-15999 GCF_000687285.1 Phaethon lepturus | reverse complement strand
TGGTAGTCCCGAAGTAGCCGGGGCTCGGTGTTTGATCCTCTTCTGAAGTGCCCTGCAAAACGTCTCCTCCTGCTTTCAGTTTGGGGGGGATCTGGCTTTTCATGCGTTGCTTGCAAGCAAAGAAACGGGAGGTGCCCTGGGACTCCTTTTCCCACTGTGGGCATCTGCTGCCGTGGGAGAACTCAGCTTGCTCTGAGTTTTCCAGAACAGGCAGTTTAGTGCCAGGAATGAAATCTGTTAGCAGTCTGACCTTAGCTGAGAAAATATATTTGTGAATCTTGGTCGGAGCCATGGCGTGTCTTCCTTTGCATCGTCCTTACAGCTGCGACACCGTAGAGCTCGGTTTTCCTTTGCCCACGATTAAAGACAAACAATTGTGTTTCCCCTGCAGATGGGAAGAAGGAGGTGTACTCCAGAATACTGTCTTCAGGGGTATGCTTCAATGCAAAGCCTGTGAATAAAATATAGGCGCTGGTTTATGACCGTAGAAGCCGTGTATTTATTTATCTGCGTAAAGTACTTTTGGTTCTGTATCAACGTGCGAAGAAAGCCTGCAAAGGGCCACGTATGCAGTGCGTGTTTATTGACAGTTAGATGGGGAGAGAGAGGTATTGAAAGGCCCTTGTCACGTAAAACAGTTAGATCCTGTCTCATCCTTTTTTTGGAAGCAGCCAGAGCATCTGTGAAATGAACTAGTGGATGTTGATATGCGGTGGAGTTGCATGTGAGAAAATAAGGTTCAGAGCTTTGTGGAAGTCAAAGAGTCTTAGAAAGAGTGAGTTGTGTGTATGTGTGTGAGAATAGAAATCCCGGGACACTCCCAGTCAACAAACGGCCTTCAGGAGAGAGCATTAGGAAGGCGAGCACCTTGTGTTTGATAACTAGAGTGACCTTAATTCTAAGAAAGCTCGATTTCAGGGCCCTCTTCCCTGAAGATACATCTTTCTTTCTTGCACTGTCCCCGCTAAGATTTTTGTGGTGAAGCTCTCTGTGGTTTTCCGTCGTGCACTCATCGGCGTAGAGCCTGAGTGCCTTCCAGGAGTGCCCGAAACAGAACGCCTGACAGCTGCTGGGGGGGTTCAGGCTCTCTTTCCTCTCCCCGTGGAGAGATGCATGTGCGATGTGTGCACTGAAGTGACTTGTTTTGGTAGGGCTCTACCTTTTTTGTTTTTTTGGGTTTTTTTTCCTCTTCCCTGGCGTTTTTGTTTTCTGATTCAATCCCTTTGGCTTTCAGCTCCGGCTTCTGAATCTCAGCATCTGTCAGTGGTGCAATAAATTCTCTTTGGTGATAAGAGAACAGCTGCCAATAGCAAGAGCAAGCATGGCGTTTGGGCTTTTTCCTGCCGTGTGAGAGCTTACAGTCAGCAAAAATGCACTGTGCACACAATGGAAGAAGGCACCTCTTCTGCCTAGCATACTATTTTTTTTTCCAATTTAGCAGTATCTTTTCCCTCCGTATTAAGCAGATGCACATGAACAATTGTGCAGCATAATAGAGTCCTGAACATAAAGAACTGGAATTAATTGACAAATGGCTTTTTTTCCAGATAGGTTCCAAAGGTGAAAGTGGTGAGGGCACAATAAAGGAATTTTTTTATCGAGAAATTAGGAGATTTTCACGGAAAGAAGGAAGCTGTTTGGAAAGCTGCTTGATCATGTGGGATGGCGTTTCCTAGCACAAGAACCTGCTCCCAGTGAAATTGCTAGAGAAAAAAATGAACTCCTTTTTGTGGAGTCCTGAATTTTAGGAGCATAGGGTTTGGTGGGTTTTTTTCATATGTAAAGGTCTCTCTAACTCCAGCTTGCTTACAAAATTTTATCACAGCTGGAATTCATGCCATGACAGAAAGCATTTCGAGACAAACTATTTTGACCACAGAGGTTTTGTTTCTCTAGTTGTGGTGAGCTTAGTTGATTTATTTATCATGAGGGTGAAACTCCAGGAATTGTGGACAGCTTTGGTCGATACGGTAATTTCACTCTTGGACAGCCGTGTGGGTTTCTGACTTTGCTCAAGTAAGAACCAGACCAAGTAAGAACCAGACCATTCCTGTGAAAGTCTGACTCTCCCTTTGCCGGGTCAACGGCTGACAGCAAATTTCCCAAACGGGGACCAAGTTTCTAAGACACTGTTAAAAGTCAAAACAGCCTTTCTGTAAAGTAGTCCCACGGTTGCGGTTTGCACAATTGTAACTTTTTAAGTAGCTTCCCGGGAGTGGATGAGAGGGAAGAGAGGCTGGATTTTCAGTGATGTTTAAGCAGGTTTTCAGCACGGCACTCAGTGGGGACACTCAGAAGGGTCTCTCGGGGGCAGGGGGATTAGATGCCCTTTCCAACACTTCTGTTGTAAATCCATACCATTGCTGACTGACCTCTATAGGTATTTGAACGTCGTCGTAAATGTGACGGGAGACACACATTCTCATCTGGTTCTGATGAGGATTCGTATGCCTAAATCGATTAGACCTTTTCCAAAATCCCTTCCAAACTTTTAACGTGCTCTTAAATTTGATCTGTGAAGTGCCTCTTGAATCCCAAACAAGGCCTGGGTGATTGGTGATTGGGTTCATCTCATTGCTCTTACTTTTGTCTTGTTTTTATTCATCTGCCGAGGTGAGCATGTGCAAATCTTGATTTTTTTTCCTGACCGGGTTGCTAAATGCCAAAATCTCTGCTAAGTAGCAGTGCTGTAGTTTGAGAATTGGACATGTCAAAATAAAGGTTTGCCTGGCCTCCAAAAATGCTTCGGGACGGAAAGATCTGGGAAACGGGGAGGAAACAATTGTCTCGTTTTGCTGACTGCACTGAGGGTATTGTCGCCTATCTGCCAGGATTGGGTTTTTCCCCTTGCTAGTTAGTTTCTCTTATGAGATTTTAGGTTTTGTCAGTTATCTTGATTACTAAAATTGGAATCCCATGATCATCCAGAGACACACAGCTCATCTTCCCGCTCTCATTTTCGTTGTCTGTCCAGCTTCTTTAAGTCATCGAGACCCTTAAGTGCAAAGATGTGTGGACGAGACGATGTATTAGGAAGCGCTGGGAAGTCAGTGAAGAATGAAGTACAGTATAGTTAGTAAAATCCTGCAAATGTGTTTAATATATTTTAATGTATTTCTTTGTAATGTCTTTTGTTTGTCTACTTTTTCTGCTAGTACATGACCCAGTCCCATCTCGATGTGCGGCTGGGGGCCCAAGAATGGTTCATTTCAGCAGTTACTAGGACTAAAAATTCTCTGCAGAGGAGAGAGGGTATGGGGTTGGTAGCCTGCTTTCCTGCCTGATTTTCCCCTTTTTTCATCAACTTATTTGACCGTTTCATCAGTCAATTCCAGATATTTAAGTTAATGTGTTGATTTTTTGTTTGGTTGGTTGGTTTTTGTGTTTTTTTTTGTTATCAACCATTAATGCAAGGTCCGTACTAGATTGTTTCACAATCTTAGAATTTTTCTCCGTCGTTCTCCAGTTGCATTTTCCTTGCCATTTCCTTTGGTTGACAAAGCGTGCTTCGTACCATATCTTGTCGGTGATACGGAACTCATCAGCATATCCCAAAAGCGGCTGCAGAGCACTTGAATTTGACCAACCTTAAGAATTCTGTTATGCCTCTGCTTCTTTTTCTGTAACCTCGGAATAAAGATAATGCGTCGCTCTTCTTGCGATGCCGTACTTGGGTAAAATGAGGCAGTGATTTTAACTCCCTATTCGTGCTGTATACATTAAGCCATAAGGAGTTAAAGTTCTCTTACTCTTGCCCAAAGCCCATCTTTATCCTG
>NW_010563542.1:944-12176 GCF_000687285.1 Phaethon lepturus | reverse complement strand
ATTCCTGCCTTCTGAGTGACTGGTGGATTGAAAGCTTTTTACGCCGCAACAGACTCATCACTGGAGCTACTGTTTTGTCAGCTTCTGCTGTGTCACTAGCAAGTGATCCTACAAACATTTGAAGGGTGCCTCTTCCCCTTCCAACGTCTTTTGATTCTCGTGGACGTGCTGAATGATATGAGTAAGTTATGAAAGCTTATAGCTAGCCCGCTGATCTGTGCTGCCGGGGAGGGATTTTGAGTGGCAACTGGAGTGCAGCGCAGATATTGTGGAGTGATAGGAAGTGCGCAGAGCTCAGCAGCTCTCTTGCTTGTCCTACGGCCATGTGTCACGGAGAACAGTCGGGCCTGGCTATTATGGGTATTTCTGGCAAGCTAGGTTTTTTTCCAGCAGCCTTGCAAGGAGTTGAACAGCCACAGATGCTTTCTCCTGACTGGCGATGGAAGTTTGAAGGGCAGCTGAATTTGCTAATGTTCGTGCTTTGATACAGAGTGTGAGAAATGTTGATGAGGCATGAGGCAGAACAGCTTGCTCTGTTGCTGCTATATTGACTCCGCATTGCTGACAGTAGTTAAAAAAAGGGCTTTTGTACATAAGCTTAGTTAATATATAGAACTTGGAAGACAGCTAGGAACAGCGATGGGCAATGGCCACGGTCTCTCTCTGTCTCTCTGTTTTTAATAGAGTCGCTTCCCTGCCCAGAAGCGCACTTTGATTTTCAATCACTTCAGTATCATTAGGAAAAGCTGACATTTTGGGAACATTTGTACAGAATAAATATGAATAACGGTATCCATGCTTTGTCATACCACGGGACGCGCAATGAGGTCAGGGCTATTTTCCAGGTTGTTAGCAACGGTGACATTTTTGTTTCGGATATAAAACACAGTGTTCTTCTCGCTGAAGAGTTAGTCCAAAGCAAATGCTCGGCTGGGGTCTTTTAAAACCAAGACCTACTGGATGGGCTGTGTTTTTGTGGGTCCCCGGGACATACTTCTGTTGACCTTCCCAGAGGAATCCTCTGCTGTCATTTTAACAGCTGTTGAGTGAGTTCTGTCCTCTGCTCGGCCCTCTTTTCTACGTATCGAGTCGGAAGAGCAGATAAACTCTACCAACTGTGAGAAGTCTGGCTAGGCATGACAGGGCAAACACCAAAGAGAACACGGTTGCCGCCTCTGATCCGGGGACCCGCCGTCCTGCTTGTATTCAGGTAGCGCGGTCCGCATTCGTTCTCGTACGCCCGGGCTGCCCTTTGGTAGCCAGAAGCCATGTCAGTGGTTCAGGGAGCGATACCTCTTAGTTCCTGCCTGGCCTCGTTGGCCGTGCTGCTGCAGTAGGGGAAAGCCCGACTGAAACGTTGCCTGCACGCAGCTGAGAATGGCTGTAGTGTTTCTCAGCCCTTGGAGAGACCCGCCGCTTCCAGCCGCAGTGAGAGCAGGATGCTCGTGGGATGAGCAGGAAATAACCTGGGAGAACAGATGACTTTGCGTGTCCATCTCTCTGTACCCGAGTTGTCTTAACTGTATGTCAGAGTTTTTCCGATCATTTTCTCAAAGAATGCTGGCAGACATGCTAGCTGTTTCACCCATGAAAACTGGGATCCTTCCTGCGGAGTACCAAAGGCTGTCCTTACACGATGCACATGGGTGAATGGAGAAGAGACAGCAATTTTTATTTTTTTGTTTAGCCTCATAGTATGCATCCTTGTGCTCTCCAAGATGAGACATGCATCAGCTCAGGGAAGTGGATGCCAAATACCCGTGGAATCGCTGAAAGAATATTTATCAGCATTTCTCTCTCCACCACATTTCTAAAAATAAAGACCTGCAGCCTTATTATTATCTCAACGTAACTTCTGACATGAGGAGATCAAGCAATTATCTCCTTTATGAATGTCAATCTCTGGCTGACAGCGTGAAGAGACCAACTGTGGCTGTATGTGAGAGCAAGTTTCTGGGGGGCACGCTACGTGAGGGGCACTGGCGAGTTTCTTTCAGGCTGCTGGAACATTGTAGTTTTTCCTTCCTTTTTTTTTGTTTTTCCCTGATGAACTCGTAAATTATTAGGATGTGGACTTGTCAAAAAGGATTGCCAGGTTTTCAGCAGTCATCCCAAGTGGACTGCCTAAAAAAGGGCTGGCACTGCATCACATGGAATGACCGATGATATGTCATATATTTTTAATGGGCAAAATGTTTTAATAAATATTCTCCCTCCCAAAACACTAGATTTTAAAATAGGTTTTAGCCTTGAGCCATGTAGCTACCCAGCTGTGAATTTTATAAGGCAGCAATCTTCACATCATTAGACGTTATGACTGATACGCCAGCGATTGCAATAGTAAGTATTTCCACATGTTAAAAAAGTTTCCAATAACAGTTAAAAGAAGTATGACTCTACTTGGAAGATTTTCTCAGCTCAAACTTAAAACAATTTTCTAAAACTATGAAGACAGGCATGTACTGTCTTCTGGTGAACTGCAAGTATCTGCTTATTCAAGCCACGCTGGTTTTTGCACCTGATAGCTTTAATCACATTGCCTGACGCTTTTGAAAATCAAAATTATTTTTCTTTTCACTTGATTTTTACATCTTTGGCCAATCAAAATTCAGCTGAAATGTTGCACAGTGAGGCAGCTGAGACCCCAGCTTGATCTACCACGCTTGTATGGGTTCATAGGAAAAGCCTGCTTGTTTTTTTTTCTTTTTTTTTCTGGATTACAGCAGTTATCTAGTTTTATTTAGAAGCACGTGGGAGTGAGTCTCGAGTTGAAAGATCATCCAGCAACCCCTCTTTGGGCAACCCAAGTTCCTCCTCTACAATGGCTTCTCTGCAGTGGTCAGTAAATCATGTAGCCTCCTTGCGATCTGTTCTCTTCAGCCTAAGCCTACTACCATGGTAAACACGGTCCCTCTCAAAAATGGCACACGTCTTATCATGTCTTACCTGTCGCTAAACCGCAGAGAGTGAAATCACAGTGTCTTTATGTCTGAGAGAGAGAGCTGGTAGAGGTGAAGTTCTGCTTTCTCTTGTACTTTCTTTGTGAATGTACAAAACTTTACATCCTTTGTGAACTGTAATTACCCTTTACACATGGGCTAAGAGACTTGAAAAAGTTGGAAAGAAGTGCTGGTGTTTCTGAGCTTTTTGCTATTTGTCGTGGGAGAGAATAGATCTATTTCCTGTGATTATTTCTCATGACTTAAGTTCACCGCCGGAGCCTTTATTTACTTTACTGAAAATCACCTTTTTTCAAACAGAGGGCATTCTGTTACAATTCCAATAGCTGTTCAGAAATTCTGCACCAAGTGATTCTTGTAATAGTTTACAATTAGTTTCAGGTTGTGGAAGGCGGCGACACGGTTTCCATCCTGTTTCTATGGGACAGAAAGAGAAGCACCAACGTTACTTGAAATCTCTGACCAGGCTTCATTTCAGAGCAGCGTTAATCTTTTACAGAGTGCATAGCTTCATTCACCATCGGTGCTGTAAGCTAACTAATGAATTGGGTATATAGCTATATGGAACAGTATAATTGTTTAGTTGCGTAACGTCAGTTTTTTCTTCTGGTGTCAGCAGAAGGTGCTCGCATTTCTAGGAATGCAGGAAGAAACTTGCCGTTACTGGTCACGCGGTGATTTGTCTTACTAGCAATTAGGTATTCCAGATAGTTAGCTTTTTCTTTCCACCTTTGGTATGTGTCTATTTTTGGTGGCTAGGCTGAGTAAAGAGATCTTATTTTCACAAGTACAAATGTTTGCTCTGGAGTGTCGGTTCTCGCAGGACAAGATAGCCATCGTGAAGACTCGTAGTGCTCTGTCTTTCCCCCTTTGAACGGGGCAACTTCTGACGACACATGGCTTTCCATCTGAGGGGTTCAAATACACAAGCACTGCCGAACAGCTTTGGGGAACGGGGTGCTAGCGGGAACACCATGACTGGTTTTTGTTAGAGCAGTTGCTTGATTCGCTCATGCTTATGTGAAGAAACTGGCCTTTAGGTCAACATCTCAAAAAAATTCTGAAAGGAGGTAAACCAGAAGAGCCTTGAAGAGAAGTCTGAAAATTTCTTGTGCAGATTCACATCTTTCTTGCATTTAGATGGATGGCGGCCTCCCTTCCAGAGGTGAATGAGTTGCTGTTACTCCATCGTTTTGGCATTTTCTGTTGTGGTGATGACCAGACAGAGAAGAAACGAGGGGTCCTGAGTGCTAGCTGCTATAAGGGCGAATGGCAAACAGCAGCCTCTGTTCCACCGGGCTTTCCGTCCAAAAGACTAACCAGAACAAGAGCACTGAAAGAACCCCATTGAAAAGCGTGAGAGACAAAGTCAATGAATCGGGTCCCCGCTCAGGAGAAGACGGTTCAGGTCACCCAATGGTCTTGTGCTGCCCTTAACAAGGGAGTGAAAATAACTTTGCCTTACACCGTGATGCAGGGGAAGGCTTTGCACAAGCATGTCCGGGTGTGCCTGTTGGTTTCCATTCCTTTTTCAGGTAGTTGCTGTTTCTCGTATTTCAGAGCTAGTAACAGCACATCCACAGACCTAAAGCACTGCGGTCTCTAAAGCTCTCCCAGGGATTCGTGCAACCTTGTCGCCTTCAGTCGTGAAAAGTCTTAGCGCTCTGTAGAACCGGATTTGGCACTGGCCGGTATAAAGCCTTGCTGCAGGTTATCTCTTACGACGGGATCTGATTTCTTGCCACTAGCCAGGTTTTGCTCAGTCCCATATCATTCCTCTCCCCTTTCGTAACGTGATGTCTGTGAGGAGCAGTTAGTTAAATGGCAAACAAAGCTGATTCCTTCCAGATGAAAAAACGACTCGGGTAAGTTGCCGCTTGTTTTTGCTCTGATGGCCCTGTCTAGTAGGCAGCGATTTTCTCCCCCTCTGGAGCCCCGGGCCGGGGGAAGAGCTGGAGAGCTGGTTGCCCTGCTCGGGCGCTGCGTCGCGGGCTGCAGCGGCTGGTGGGGCAGCACGAGGTCCCAGCGGTGGGGAGCGAGCGGGCGGCGATGGGCAGGAGAGGCTGTGCTTTTGCTTCTGCCACCTTAATGCCGAAACCAGCAACGGGGTGGGAAGGGGCAACGCGCCGGGCGAGACGGACGGTGACCTCCTCGCGGGCTCCTTTGTGTGGTCAGACATCCCTGTGGGTTGAGGAGAGCCGTTTGATCTTGAGGACGAGGGCAGAGGGACCCCGTGGTTTGGTAAGCGTTCATAAGCGGCCGTCTCCTCCTCCCTAGCACGTGAAGCAGGGACGGGTGAACTCCCTTCCTCCCCAGAGGAAGAGGAGCTCTGCAAGCGCCTCCTTCTCCTGCTGTTTTGCGGCACGCAAGTACCCGATTTCCAGGGTGAAGCCGGGGTGGCATATGCTTCCCAGTGCACTGTTTTGATACCGGGAGGGGAGCGCCGCGAGCCCTAGCACAATATTTGCACAGCCTGCGCGTGGATTCGGTTAAGTCTTGAAAGACTTTGTGGGTTATGACATTCCCCTAAATGTGCTGAGCTTTCTTTAACCTTTCATAAAACATTGTGATCTTTATGGACTGTATCATATTGTGCAGTAATGTGCTTTATTGTCCACAGAATAAGCTTTTCTTAAAGATAATTGGAAAGCTGGAAATGGCTGCTATCGGCTGATTTTTTTTTTTAATACATTATTTCTGAAATGGGCCTGCTGTAATAATGACCCTATCTGTTCAAGATTTAAGATTTGTCTTGGCAGAGAAAATTGATCCATTTCACCTTTGTCTAATGGAAATTTTTATCTGGGATTATCTGTTTATGTAAATGAATGTTCCTCTGAAAAGAGAACTTGAGGGGGCTGTAAATCTCGGTGACACTTTAGTTTCACGGGGGGGAAATTGGAAAGGATTCTAGTATTTATCTGTCTGAAATTGGTTATAAAAACAAAATTATCTTCATGTACCTGCTGTATCTGATGTATTCTGGAATTCCATTACCTTTTTGAATAATGCAGCGTTACGCTATAAAGAGGATTCTCTGTGATTAGCACCAAAATTGTTGGGGGATCGCTTCCTAGCGTTGTAATTATGAGGAAAAGGCAGCCTGTTTGGGGCAGTGGCATTCTGATTCAGTGCCCTAATGGGTACCAATTAGCACAGCCACATTATTCATAGCGCTCTGTGTAGAGCGGTGAACATATACCACATGACTTTTTTTTTCCTTACGAGGTTGTCTTTTTTTTTTTAAACTGAGGAGTGAATCTAATTACGGGGGAAAATGTCTTTGGCTAATCAGCTTTTGTTTACAGTTTGCAGAGCAGGACTGTGAATGTACCATTTAAACTAATATTTGCAACATCATCTTTAAAAGCACTTTCACTGTTAAAGAGGCAGACTAGGTTTTTTGCAAGTTTCCTCTTGAGATCTAGATGACACAGAACCGACCAGGCTAGATCCTAGCTGCGGCAGCCGTGCTGAAACGCAAAATCTGGCTTGTGCGTGGCAGCAGTGAACACGGTCGTCTAACCTAGCTGCTGCAAATACGCCCTCTTTTTGGGCACGCGGTGGGACTGACAAGGAATAGAGAGCCGACTTGGTTTTGCACCTATTGTGGTATTAAAAAGGGTGCTGTAGAAAGAGATGTAACTTTTCGGATTATTTTAAAATTAAACAAGATGAAACCCCCATGTATTTTCGCATGAAGCAAAGCTACTTTGTAGATACCTAATCGCTGCCATCTTTGGCAAACCAAAAAGGATTTCGGTGGTACAATGACAGGATAGCGTCAATTGTCCATGCCCAGAGGGAGCGGCAGAAGACGCACTAGACATAAACATGCATTTAACATGTGAAACTTCTGGTTGCTGTCGCTTACGGTCGGTCAGATTGCTGCTTTCCAAGAGCAGAGGAAGAGCAGTTTGTATCTTCAATCCATGAAAGAAATGACATGTACTTCCGAGTACACTTCAAGGTATAAAATAATGCCCCGTATTTTTACATGTAATTAAGTGGCCTAATTTTCAAGCGTCTTTCAGAGCCGCTGGTCGCTCAGAGCCTTCAAAAACCATCCCTCTCGCCCCGCTGCCGAAGAGACAGATTGGAGCCTATCTTTGGACACTCATCACCCAAGCCTTCCCAGGCTGATTCCCATGGGAGTTGGGGGCCAAGGGCCTTAATGAAGAGGGGATTTCCCCTTTGCCATTAGAAATCATAGCTGTAATCGATGCTGTACTGGGGTGCACCGACCCTTCTTCAACGGTCCAGCCTAGCACAGCAATTAGTACTCAAAAGAAACAAAACGGCATTAAATAAGGAATATCGGCACTTAACCGTGGCTTTCGCTCGGTGATACCTGGTGTATTTCTCTTGACTCTTCCTTGTCTTAATGTTGCTTGATTTTTATATCCATAAAACTTCAGGCAGCACTGTTCCCTCCCCGAGTTCTTTACTTTTGTGACTTTCTGCTCCACATTTCAGGCAGACATTTCAGCTGGAAACATACATTATTACCAGCTCATTAAATCCAAAATAAATGAAGTGGAAAATTACAGAACTCCATGGATTACAGTGCACCCAACTCAAAATAGAAGTGTGTGATTAAAAACAAAACGGTCTGCATTTTAAAAATGGATTAATACTTTTGGGCCCAGCTGGCAAAATATCACATGAAATGTGTTTTCAGAGTTGGACTAATGTAAATTAAATCTCGCTAAGGGTGCTCAAAGTGGGCCTCTCAAGTGCAGGACTTCCTGCTGTACATGCTCAAAAAAACAAAAAAGATGAAGGAAAAGATGTATTTGTAGTATTAAGGAATGTAGTAGGCGAGAGCCGCTGGAAATACGTAGCTCAGCAACGACGGTGGCACCCTGCAATAAGAAGTACGCGCAGAGATCGTTGCACACGCAGCCTGCTCCGGCGTGAAAGAGGAGCGAGCCCGTAGCACGGCAGGGCTGGCCCTGGAAAACGCGTCGTCGAAATCAAACTGCCAGGAAACAAAACACGTGGCACAGCCGTACCTGCTCAGCGGGAGAGCGATCGGGTCGTCTGCGGAACTCGGGTGGTCTTACAAAAGCTGCTGTGGGCCCCCGTGGCTGGATGGGCCCAGGGCTGCAGCGGGTACTTCTCTCTTGCAGCGTGAGTCTCTTTCCACGGGGCTCGGTGCCCCTGAGCAGAGACGCAGGAGGTGGAATTAGTTTGTAAAGAAAGAAAAATCACCCGGGCCGTGCCCGGGGCTACTTCCCTGACACTGAAGCATTTAGGTGGTACTGCAGTCCCAGGCACTGCGGAAACATCTTAGCAAGCCCTGAGGTCGTGATCCTGTGTGTATCTGCTCCCGTGCTTGGCTTTACACAGTGGGGCGCATTCGAAGCTCACACGGGAGCCCAGCTCAGAGCTGCGGGAGGACGAGACTTTCCTTTGCCTCCGTTAAAATGTAAACGCATGTCTGGTTCTCTGCAGAACTGGAGCATGCTTACGCTCTGAATCCTTCTTTCCTTTCTTTGAAGTTAACAATGATGGTAATAACCATGAAAAATAACAACAAATAAACTCCTAGGCAAAAGCCCTGGGTCTTCAGAATGGTGTGGTTGACAGCACTAACAGCGCAGCATTAAATACTAACGTACAGGTGAAGTGACTCCTCCTTTCGGAAGAAGCAGTTTGAGAGAAGCAGTGTATGTGTGAGTGTATGTGTACGCAGAAGAGGTTTCTTTAATCGTCTCTATTTAACTTGTTTCCCCTGGTTTAGGGCCCGTTCCACTAGGGCTTAAGCAAAACGAAACCGGATGAGCGGCGAAACAGGTGTTTTCCATCTCCTGTGTGTCACCATTTAAGAGCGAAGAAGAGAATAGGGAGTTAGGAATGGGGAAATGTGAAAAGACAGGTAGGTATTTTGCAACACAAAAAAACTCTGGAGCTCGATTTCCGTGTGGCATTTCACCAGATCTTCCAGGCTTTGTAAAGTATTCCCAGGTTTGGGTAAATCTTATCATTCCTCCTAAGGTGCAGAAAAAGAGAGTATTCTACAAAGTCTGGAAGAAAGTATATTAAACACTAAAGTAAAAATGAAGAGAAATACAGTTAAAAACGCCGTAGGATTTTTTTTCTGGTTTGTCCTACAACAAAAGTACGTCAGCGTTTAAGTGCTGCTGTTTGTTAGGCTGTGCTTTGTGTGCGAAAGCACACTTTGTGTGCTTTGAACCGCAGAAACAGGTTGTTGGCAGCAGAGAGCGGACACTGTTGCAGACTCAGAATTTGGGTTTTCCTTCCTTCTCCCGAATTTCATGTCTGCCTGGCTTCTGGAGCAGAACACAGTTAAGCCGCATCTCTGCCTCTCTCTCCTGCGACCTCGAAGAGCTCTTGCGCACAATGGAGAAAGGAAGGGGAAAAAAAAAATGGACCATCTGTAGATGCAGATGGGGATTTGTGGACGGTGTACAAGTTGCAGTCACGGAGTAAGCAGAGATGCCCAAAATGTGTCATCCGAATTGACCAATCGGGCTGGTAAGGGGAACATTAGCCTGTTCGGATGCCTGGTCTTACAGGCCCACCCCAGCAACTGTGCAGCTCGCGCAGGCAGTCAGGCATTCCATCAGCTTTTCTGTCCCGCTGCTGCTCAGCCGCCGGAAATCGGAGCTGCTTTTACCTGTCAGCTTAGCTCAGAGCTCCCGAGGGTAGCAAGCTTCATTCTGCTGTTTCAGAACGTGTTGCAAGAAGTGTCTTCTTTTCCTTTTTATTCGTGTTGTCTTTTTTAAGGGGCGGTGCAAGGTCTTCTGCAATATTTGTATGCTCTGACACGTAAGTTGATTAGAAACTGTTGTGATGCTGCAGTTAGTGAATGGATTGTGTTTTCTTTGGCCAAGCCACAGATACCGATTTGCTTCAGTTACTTGGATTTCTTTTCCGTTCTAAAAGATGACAAAACCCCCACAACCTTGCATTTGTTAGGTACACTAATTCTGAGGGGAAAAGACACCCTGTTTCTGTCCTCTTCTCGGGGAAAGACGGTCTTAAGGTGGAAGATGTAAGTGTTCCTGTACACCAAATGAGTTGAATATTCTGACCTTGTTGGATGCCAGTTAACCTCTTTTTTTACTTTCACTTCAAAAAGAGCTCATCACACCCAGTCTGTTTTCCGTAGAAAGTTGAGTCTTCCAGGTACGTGTCCTGCTCCAGGAGAGGGAAGAGCCTTACGTGGCTCCGCAGTGCTGGGAGGTGGTGGTGCGGCAACGCTTTCTCTCGAAAGATTTGACCAGTGCTGAAGGGGCAGGTCGCTTTCCTGCACGCCGATGGGCTGGGATGGGTAGGGAGAAATTGGGTGAGAAGAAGAGTTGACTGCTGGACTATGAGTTCCCTGTATGCGGAGAGCTTCCGTGAGGGCGATGAGCTCATGGAGTGGTCTCTCGGGTGGAAGTTTTGCCGGGATCTTTTTAAAACCTGGGCAGTACTCCAGGGAACTTCCCGAGAGGCTCAGACCCCGGCTGGCAAGAGGTCGGACATTCATCCCTCAGCACGTCTTTCATGCCGATACGCTTGCAATGGCTTACGCTCATGTAAAAAAAGACAACCTGCGTTCACTCGTAGGGTATTCTGTGGAAGCCGTCGAGCGTTAAACATGTGAAGCGCGCTGTTCAGGGTTGTTAGTCAGTCGCCGCGTCCAAGTATGCGTCAGGTTGTTAACTATATCCGAACCCGATCGCAGCCTCGTCGGCTGTGCCGTGGGGTATCTAAATCTACTTGAATGGATTAGCTCTAGACTTACATCAGCATAAATGAGACCACAGTTTTTCTAAGCAGGCCGTAAAATGCCGCGACTTGTACAGCTAAGTCCCAGACATTGTTCGTTCCCGAGTACCCGAGAGGTTTTTAGGGTGTCTGAGTATGGGATATCTTTCCCAGTGAACTCCTGAGATCCGTAAAAGAAATGGTGCGGAGAGGAGGCTGGAAGGGCAGGCGAGGGGAGAGCAGTGGAACCGCTTTTGCTGGTTTTCCTCAGAAACGGTGGGCAGACGCTTGCCGAACGCGGGTGTAAAGAAGCAGCGAGGGGAGGTTTGGCCACAGGCTCGGGTTCCCTCAGAGCAAATTTTCTTCAGAGGGGGGTTGAGATTCAAACACCCGGGACTGCTGTTGGAGGTCCGTTCGCACTGTTAGATCTCGACTAACAGGAATCACAGCTCAGGTGCTGCCGTGGCGTGCCTGCGCGGCGCGCCGAGACTGTACTTAGGCATACCGCATCTGTTTGCCCAAGTATCCAAAGCCAGTTTTTATTTCAGAG
>NW_010563542.1:253-913 GCF_000687285.1 Phaethon lepturus | reverse complement strand
TCGGTTCAGCCTTGCAAGCATTTTCTCTGTTCGTATTTCATGCCACTTGTTCTTCTAAATGGCCCTGGTGTTTTGTGAGCTGTAAAGACTCTGTGAGCTTGCTTATGCAGGACTGCAGAGCAACAAGCCTCCTTGTAATGCCTTTCAGGATGGCTCCATTTATATTAATTGTGTCACTAAAAATATCCCCTTTTACTTAGGGGAGCATAGTCTGCCTCACAAATCATCCAGGTAAGAAGAACGGTTTCCGCAGCAGGTAGCATTTTCACTAAGATACGGAATTTTTCTCTGGCAGCTTTAAAATGACACCCGCTCTTCGCTCTCTTGCCGGAGCTGGTACAGAAAACTGGTGCGTGTTCCTGGCTGGCTCCCGCCCTTGACCGCAGAAGTGGCTGTGTTTCGGTGCTTAGAAACAAAACGGACTGTGGCATTCAAAACTTTACCCCTAAGTAGCGTAACAGCAGTGGAACGAGAAACTCGGGTACCACCGCGCTTGGCGCAGTATGTCACGGTGACGGTGTGTTTGCTTCTGTTTGTGTTACTTACTTAGCGTCTGTCAACTAAGGACACTGGAAACGCAGGGGCCCGGACTGAAACGAGCAGCAGGGCTGTCAGGCGGCTTTCGCCGCAGCTTAGCGAGCGCGTTGCGTGTCGGACGTC
>NW_010563542.1:0-228 GCF_000687285.1 Phaethon lepturus | reverse complement strand
CGGACGGCCGCGCCTGACAGGCTTCGGGGGGTGCTGTCCGGGCCGGTGACGCTCCTGATGGCCCAGCAGGGAATCGGAGGCGGCGAGGGGCGAGGACGGACGGCGGGTGCTCAGTGAGCGCAGGCGGCAGAGCCGTGCTCGACCCCCGGGGCTCCCGGTTCACGGCAGCAGCTATTGGCTTTCCTGGGGCTTTCTTCTGCGTTCGCCGGACCCGCGATTCCCAAGAGA
>NW_010563541.1:1885-2115 GCF_000687285.1 Phaethon lepturus | reverse complement strand
CTCCCTCCCTGGGAACGCGTTTATGTTGGACCGAGCTGCGCTCACACATCAAAGCTGTAGCGATTCACTCCCGCTGTCCTTTTTTCCAGCCTGTCTGCTGCTCAGCCCAGGTCCCAAAATCCCGGCTCTGCCCGCGGCCGGGGCCAGGTTCTTGTTCTGGTTGCAGGGAGCAAGAACACATCACCATGGGGTTGAAGCCCTCCAGCTGTGGCTTCTCCTCCCAACCGCCG
>NW_010563541.1:1389-1651 GCF_000687285.1 Phaethon lepturus | reverse complement strand
AAAAACAGCCAGGGCAGGAGGCAAGATTTAACATGGCAGCGGGTGCAGCGGTGCTTGCAGCCAGCATGACCGTGCAGCCGGGGTGCCGGCACGCTCCATGCACAGTGCCGCACGGTGCTGCCTGCGGCGCCGCGAGGAAAGCCATGCTGGGGTAGCCCCAAGCCCGATGGCCCTGGGGCCTGCGGACGAGCACCCAGGGGTGCTGCTCAGCCCCTCCGCCAGTGGCTCCACGGCCGCCGGGTCCCTGCTGGGCTCACGGCGG
>NW_010563541.1:0-1275 GCF_000687285.1 Phaethon lepturus | reverse complement strand
GGCGAGGCAGCTGCACCCCGTCGTTTCTCAGCGCAGATCCTAACCGCTGTAACTGTCTGCCTGGTTTGCATGCCTAATTACAGCAACGGTGCATGGAAATCAGGCCTGCGTTTTTCAAGCCCAGTTGTTTATTTAATCTGTTTAAAATCTACTTTCCCTCTATGGTGAACCCTGAGAAAATTACTTGTGTGTTTCTTTTGAAAGGGGGATGAAAGCAGATTGCCAGCTCCCTCCACCCTGCCCCTGCTAGCCGGGCTCCCCGGACCTCTGAGCAGCGCTGCAGCGTGGGGCTGGCTGTGGGGAGCTGCGTCCAGTGCTGACCCTGCACCCCTAATCCAGCCACCACCCTGGTCGTGGGCTGTGGTCCACCCCTGCATCCAGGTAGGATGCTGCTGGCCCCTGGGCTCAGTCCTTCCCTGGGCTGCGGGGAGTCCAGAGCTTGCCAGGAGTGAGCTTGTTTTCAACTTGTTCGAAGGAAAAAAAAAAACCAAACACCAAAACCAAAACCAAAAAAGGAAACCACATTTTCCACAGACTTTTTGGCTGCATGGGCAGGGCTGGGCACCCGGAGCTGTGGGCACAGGCCGCCCGCTCCTCCCGACCAGCCTGTCTTGGGACAGGGGCCAATAACACCCACTCCTGGTGTTGCCAGTGACGTGGGCACCCACGGGTGTCTCCAGCTCGCTCCATCCTTAATGCAATTTGGATTGTTTTTTAGAGTCTGGCAAGCAGGGCCACATGCCTGGGCAGTTCCCGATGCACTTGGAGTCTCTTGAGCAGGTAACTGTAATTCCTCAGCGACCCAGCTCAGCTTATTTTGGCCCCAGTGTAGTTTTACGTCCCGCCGCCCAGCTGGGTTATATATAGCTCTGTCAGAAAAAGGGTAAAGTCAGCAGAGGTTTTCTGGGCACTGCCCAAACCTATGGCCCCATACGCAGGGCTGCGCCAGGCTGGGGCCAGGGGTGCCCTTGGAGGGATGCTCCGGGTAACGGGACCCCACTGGGGTCCGCAGGTATGGCTGGGACTGGCGTGAGGGATTGGTGGGGAGGGGGATTCTTTGGCTGACGATGCAGCAACCGGCGCCTTGGCTCAGCCCGGTTGGCCGAGCCCTGTTTGTGCACTGCACTAGCCCCAGGCATCAGCCCTAGGGCCACCATGTTTCCAAGAAAGGGTTTTTTTCTCTGGCTGGTGGGCAGAGCAGCATCCCCGCATCCCCCCCCGTTGTGGGCTGGTGATACAAATATTTACACCAAAGCAGCGTGGGCCGTGGGCCCA
>NW_010563540.1:0-6183 GCF_000687285.1 Phaethon lepturus | reverse complement strand
CCGAGGGCTGGGTGGCGAGGGGAGGTGGGAACACGGCGGTCGTGAGGCTTTTCAGAAAATACCTGCCTTGGCATAGCCGAGCAACGGAGGGGATGCGCTCGGGGCGCGCTTAGAGGTCTGCGGTCGTAACGAGGCAGGACAAAAAAGCAGCCTGGTGAAAGTACTTCTTGCAGTGCGACCGTTTCGTGAGAAAGGGGTTTGCTTCTTAAGACTCTCCTGTAGATAAATAAGGGTAATATCCAGTACTCCTGTACTGCTTTTCATGAATAGATACGGTGCCGAAGAGCCCATATGATATTCTCCCACTGTCATGTGGGATTATTTGCCTCTGTCTCTCCAGGCATGGGGTGAGCCGATATAATTTTATTTTAGCTATGGCATAAAAAGGAAGCATTATTTTCCTTAGGTTCTTTTTTTCCCCCCCCTGCGCTGTGACTTAGCTGAATAAGCCTTTCAGGAGAGTGACATCAACTTGGAAACCCCTTCACTGAAAAACTGTGGATAAATGAGCTTCGTTGAAATTTTCCAGGTAAAAGAGCAGTTATGCAGAAATAGAGAGAGATTAGAAATGAGTGTTTGTCTGAGAGTTCGGATCCTGCAAGGACGCATCAGACCCATGCTGGTTGACTTGCGTCTTCTGCTTATTGACAACCTGCAATTGTGGATTCCCTTATAAGGGAAAATAAATGTTTTAAGGCACAGGAAATCTACGCTAGCTTTGAATTGAACAGCACGTTTACTTAAAAATTAGGCGCGAATATCCCACGGCGCTTGGTACGTTGTGCTGTCAATTACTGTCATTCACAGAAGTCACGAAACCAAGTCAGAATGTGAACGTTGCCACAGAGTCTGTGTGTCAGGGATAACAAAAAGCCTGCAGCGATGAAAAATAGATCCCATCCTCTCAGGAAGAGCCTGAAGACACGTTGTCATTCTCCCTGTGTCAAGAAAGAGGGTTGTGAAATGTTTGTCACTGCAAACTATCTGCCATCTGACAGACTCGGGCTCCGTACGTGCAGCCGTGCTAGCGCCGGCGTTATCAGGGAGTCTGGATCTCCGCAGCCTCTCGCTCCTCCTCGAGCGGGAGATGTGTCTGATTAAATGGTACGGCTGATACGGCGTGTTCACGGTGGCCAGATCAGGCGGAGGGGTGTTGCCGTCAGCAACGAGGCACGCATCCTTTGCGGGGGGTAGAGGCGCAGGTGGATGCAATAGGCGATCTGACAGAAAAAGGGGTTGGAAGGGACCACGAGAAATCACGCTCCATCCCCAAGGCAATACCGGCTACGGCTAAATCACCCCTGACAGATGTTTCCCTGCTTGTTCTTCAGAAGAAATAGGGAGGGAAGGTCAAGACAATCCATTTCAGTGCTGAACTGTGAAAATGTTGCAATAAAGAAGAGTAGGAATAGCTTCTTATTTTGCTATATCTGTGACATAGTGTGGTGGTTTTTTTAATGTTTCTAAACGTAGGTCTTCCCAAATCTCATACTGCCAAACTGAACACAAACATCTCACCTATATTTACCATTATACGGTTCCTTTCTTATACCTTTGATTTTCCCAGCACCTTTGGTCCAGCTTGATCCTAGACAGCAGGGAGAGAAACAGAACAAGATGGCAAAAGGATTCAGAACTGGTTGAATAATGAGGACAAGACTAGGATATGTGATAAGTGTAACATGGAGTGCTACAGGAATCACGGCGCCAAGCCTCGCGTTACCGCTCAAAGCCCCGGCTCATTACGGGGAGCCAGGCTGATTTTTTTCTGCTATTCAGAATGGTAGGAAGTGTCAATCCCAGGATATTCATGTAAATAAAATACAGCTTGCCTTTTTTTTTTTTTTTTTTTTTGGTGTGTGTTCTGCTTTCTTGTCTCTCTCTTCCTAGCTAATCATCTGGTGTAGTGGAGATAGCAACAAAGAAAATCCCATCTGTTGCAACTAATTGCTTCATTTTTAGTTGCCGTCCCAACATTTTAATGAGGTATTGGGACCGCCTCCCCTTTATCGCAAAAATGGGAGGAAAGAAACAAAAATATATTTCACGATCTTGTATAATGATGGAGAGGAGAATATACAAGGAAATAGACTGACTTGAAATTAATGTAGAGATTTCCTTTTGCTGTAAAAACTGTGGGCAGCACGTATTTCTATGCCTTTTCTGTAGACGAGGTGGTAGGGATGTCTGTGACATCTGTATTACCGCAAACAACATGCATGAGAGTCTGTATGTGCAGTAATAAATGTGCTTCATGAAATGTATTTTAATCACAACAGCGTAAATTATTAATACCCACCCTGACCTCATGTTCACTTATTATTACTTGTCAGCCTCCAGCATCTTCCATCCCCGCCACGCAGCACACAAACGATGCCATCGCCAAGTGCTCGCTCACCGCAGCGGATTTTCGGTACCCTTTTGGGGAGGGGGCTTGCCATCTGACCCCAATTTACTGGGTCTGGAAGTAGCGCAGGGACTCGTTCGATGTCATGCAGAAAGGTGAGGCAGACCTGGGCATAAAACTACGGGGTGCTGGCTCCTAACCCTCTGCTTTAATTCACCTACTCCTCTCTCCTCCCCGTCCGCGTGCTCCAATACGCTCTCGTACGCTTCTCCCTTCCTGGCTGTTATTTTAAAAATCTAGTGGGACGTATTGCTCTCCTTATCTTCGTTCCATAATTCTACAGCTCCCCTTTCTGGCCGAGGATTGAATAAGGCCAAACCAAACGGATTTTGCGCTCTCGCCCTCTCTCCAGGCAAACGCTTGCTGGATCTGGGGAGCAGATCAGCACAGGGCAACGCTTCCCTGGGCAGAACACGTAATCCCATCCAAGAGATGGAATTGATTAGCCGTAATCAAGAGCTGTTACGTGGTGGCTCTTAGTGCAATTTTGTCTTGGCAGCTGCTTCGACACTTGACGATCATTGAAATGGCCCTTAAAAACCAGGCTTGTAAGCGGTTTCATGAAGCTGCCCTTGCCACTCGCTATGCGTGTCCAACGGACATTGAGAAAACAAGACAGAAAGAGTAAATCTAACGTTACTCCACGCACAGAAAATGGCTTGGGTGTGGGTTTGGGTTTTTTTCATTGCAGTCAGTTCAGATTTCCCTGCACAAACAAGCCCACTGCATTCCAGTAATGGTGAGTGAACGGTAAGATCACATCACCCGTTTCAACGGGAGCAGCTCTTCCCAGTGCGGCTGCATCTGCCCTTGCGTATCTAAACCACGAGAGCCACAGAAGAAGAAATACAAGAATAGGCAACTGTCAGGTGGGAGAACCTAGTGCTTCCCGTAGAGTTATTTAAATATAATGATAATTCAAAAGGCTTCAAGAAATAGATACATGGGGGACATAAATGTCCTTTGAAAAGCTGTATAACTTGGATATCTGCGAACCTGAGGTCAGAAGCACAAACTGTCGTGGCTGGCATATTTTGCGTGACTTGGAAGTTAAGCTGCAAAATAACAGGACTTTAAATTGCTGATCTCTCTAAACCCTCCATAAGCCGTTTCCCTTCATTCAGAATATATTTAGCAATGAGGATTTAAGCAAATTGAAACGTTTGAGACAAATTCATCCCTCAAGTGACTTTACTGGCTCTGAATGACTGGGTTGCCGTCCGTCTAAGGTTGCTGAGAGACTCCCAGCCAAGTTGCATAATATCAGCTGAAGGCCAAAGAAGCCGGTGAAATTTCTCCTAGAAAGAGGTGCCTCAGGTGTTTGTGTCTTCCTTTACCTTTTCTAACTGATATTACCGCACTGGCAAGGAAGGCCGTGGGGCATACCGAACGCCTTGCTTATAAGGCAGGTCAAGATCGTCGTAAGAACAAACCAGCGTGATTTATTGCAGCGGTGGAATTGATGCATATTTGCAAGCAAGCTAAATTTAACTGCTGACATAAGTTTCGGAGGTGGAGTCTGTAGAGACGGTGCTGTTTCCGTATAAAGGCTGTGAGATAGACTGTTTGCAGCAATCATGCGTCGATGTAGTGGAGGGTAAAATATGTGGGATGGATAAAGCTAGTGAAATGTATTTTTTAACAAATTCTGGATCTTTTCTGCAAAATTTAATACCCAGGCACGTTGGTACTGACAAAATAGAAGGATAAACTTTGTTGTGTGGTTCCCTGTAGCTGCAAGAATTTGGTAATAGGATATTTTCCTTTACAATTAGAATTTGTGACATATTTTGACAAGTTGTTAGGCTTACATCGCTCTGGCTGTAATTTAAGTACTGTTTGTCAGAATGATTTTGTTCAGCTGAAGTGGTGAAGATTACTGTTTACAGTGGAACCAAAGAGCACGTGTAAAGCCTCAGCCATTCCTTCTGTCGCTGAAGGCTTCAGCCTGAAATTCGTGTCATTTCTTCATCATCTTGTACGGTGAGCTGTCGCAATCTAAACGGCTCATTAATCCAGGTCAGGATCTGAGTGATCGTTGGAGCGTTTCCACCCAAATGTTTAAGGAAGTGCTAGCGAAAATTCAACAGGTATCGTTTCCTTCTGAGTCCATCCTTTGCGACCCTTCCAAGTTGAGCAAGCTGTGCTGCAGGACCATCCATCCCTGCAGCGACAACGTGAAGCAGGAACCAGCCGTTCAGGTGGCAGTTTTTGAGAGGATTATGTTTCAATCAGATTTCTCAGGGCAAATTTCACTTTGTGCCCTCTGTGCATCACGCTCTTTTTAGACGGATGCCAAAATTCTTCCTTGGTTTCTCTTCCAAGCTGTTGGGTAGTGCCGCGTACTGCTGCCCTCGCTGTTGTTTTTCAGTCCGGCGTAAAGCATCGCCTGGTACATGATTAAAATATCATTTCAGGCTTGCCCACTGTTTTGAGCTACAAGGAGCTATACGTATGTGTGTTTTTAATACAAGCATCTAAAATTGTATTTAATAGCTTTTTATAAAGTTTTAAGCCACATAGGTTGGAGACTCCTAATAAGCAGCCATGGGACTGGCAGTCAAGACACTCAGCTCTGCCACTGACTCACTGTGTGACCTTCAGCACGTCACGTATCTACGTGGAAAATACGAATCACAATCTAAACCCGCTAAACTACACATTATCTGCAGGTCTGCTCTGAGGCTGCCACACTGCTTTTGTTTCCTTTTTTTTTAGCTTTAAAGAGACTGTTTGAGGGAGGCGGGTGGAGAGTAAGTGTGCTGAGCTGGCTTTCAGGAGGAGGGTATGAATTTCACAGTAATTGGTGCCGCGGGCAGTGCGTGGCAGGGATGCAGGCTTGCAACTCTAATCTTCCGGTGTATAATTTTTCTATCAAGGTGTTGCTCAGTACATGAGAGACTTTCCTGCTTATTAAATCAGTGGTTAAACTACCGTCAAAGTTTAACAAATGTTGGATAACGTTTGTTTAATTTGTAGCTACCGTGGCATCTGATGTTTCCATCAGCTGTAATCAGTCAGACCAGCAAGACCACAACAAACGTACCTCTGCGAGGCTTTCTGCATGTTTTAACACCCAGCTATCGCTTCACAGGGGGTAGTTCAGAGTCCTGTGCAGTTTCATGGGGGGAGAGGAGGGTTCTCAGCTCATCACGACACACGTTTCTCCAAATTCTGAAGGACTCTAAGGGGAGATACATGCATGTTGCTCCCCTGAAAAATTAGGCCCCTTAAGCACCTAACCACATGCAAATGAACTTGCAAATATTGGCCAAAACATAGAAGGAAGCTAGACTAGCTTTTGGTTTTGGCCATGTATGGTAAACACTGTGCAACGTGGGCACCGATCTAGCATCATTCATCCGCTCTTTAAGCTCCCTGGAGGAACAGAAACACGCAGCCTTTGAGGGTGGTGTTACCCTGCGTGCCTTAAGTATGTGCTACAAAGGTGCTCACCGTGTCCTGCCTTAACAACCGTTAGGCTCTCTCATCAAACAGCGGAGATGAAAACCCCCTCTTTCACAACCACATAAGCCAGCATCCCCAAAAGCAGCTTTACTTTTAGCATAATGGGGAGAATCTTCGGTTTCAAGCCACTGTCCCGCGCTTCCCGTTAAAGTGTGATTTTTAGCAGGGGCTTAAACTCTCCTTTTGTCAGCATCTTGCTGGCAGTGCCGCTTTCCACGGCAGCTACAGGCCCCAGCAAGCCGGCATGACAAAACCAGGCGCCACGGTCACTTGTCTTGTGGAACCGCTGGTTCCCCTCAGCGTTGCCT
>NW_010563539.1:14464-15505 GCF_000687285.1 Phaethon lepturus | reverse complement strand
TTTATATATAAAAAAACACAAAACCTTGTAAAGTCCTAGACACTCTGGCCCAAAAAATAGGGGAAAACAAAGAGTCTGACTTCCCAGGAGTGTTCTTTGATTAGTATTCCATAATCCAGCCTTTCCTCCCTTTCACCATGAAATAGAGTGAGTGAAATGTTTACCGTAATTTGCAAGCAGAGGTAACACTGTGCTTTTCATTTAAAATGTCCAGGCAGATTGAGGAAATTATTTCATCTCAGCTCATTAAGCTTGATTTTTCTCAATCAGAAAAATGTTCTCTTTTTATTTTGCTTTTTAAAGTTCACTGATTTTTTCTTTACCCCCTATGCCCATAAATGGTTGCTATCAGCCAGAAAAACTACAGGTATTTGCAGGCCAACCTGTATAAGATGCAAATGCTTAAAACTACCTTGGTTGTGTACCTGATTGTGCTTTTGTGGATTTCAGCATGGGGGAAGTAATCACCTTCAATGGGAGCAGAATCAATTTTCTGAATAATCGCTTAATCCTTGGGAGATGCTCAGCACCATGCAGGAAGGAAAAAAGAATGGAGAGCAATGGGGGACAGAGGTTTACAGAGTTTGGTTTTTTTTATTGTAAGCAAAACTCATTTTGCTCCCATGTTTGATAACTAAATGGAGAATAGTCTGATTAAATGTGCCCAAATAACTCTTAGAATTGTAGCTCTGTGTCATTTCAGGCAGCAGACACAGTTAAAGTGAATGTAGAAGATGTAATTATGTCTGTTTTGCATGAATCTCACCTCTGTCACCCATCTACAGGGGTTGTTCTGTGGATACTATTTGGTTTTTGATTCTGTATCTGATATGAGAAGAGATGGAACTTAAACACTTTTTTTAATTCAGAGGTGGAAAAAAGCATAGAACTAATGAGCAGAATCCGTCACTGCAAACTGAAGGGCCCAGCTGCCAGTGCGTCTGATCACTTCCCAGACCTAGAGAAGTCATGGGAAACCAGTGAGCGTGGTCCACAGAAACCAAACTGTGTCATCAAAGGCCAGACCTTGCTTCTGCAGGA
>NW_010563539.1:290-14433 GCF_000687285.1 Phaethon lepturus | reverse complement strand
CAGCAGGACCAGAGCAGGATCAGTGGTACATCACTTCGCCAGGCTTCCCAACCTGAAGCGTGATTCTCCTTGTCCAGTGTAACTCCAGAACCTTCAAGTGTTACTCCACAGTCAAATCTCACTGTCAGGAACATATGCCCAACCTTCTCCTTTATAACTGCAGGGAACGCTTTGTCATCTGCCCATTGATTTCCAAGGTGTACATTGAATTAGATTAGATTCCAGGTCAGTTCAAGGAGGGAATAACATCCTCCATTACCAGCTTGACCTGATCCTCACCTCTTTCCAGCCAGCCCATCTGGGTTCGTTATGTTCTTCTTTTCAACTCTTCCTAAGAGGGGTTTCTTGAACAACACAAAAGCATCAAAACCCAGACAATTAATTTGTGGTGGTGGTGGTGTTCACAAGATCTTGACTTGCTTGTGGGAGGGGGAATTATAAAACCCATTTCCTAACTGTGCATCCACACTGCTTCTCAAGAGATGAGGGGTGATAGAAGGAAAGACCAGTCCAGGCTCTCCTGTGGTTTTTTATTTGAATGGAAGTGGGTTGGAGGAGGCTTGACATAACTGTGCCGGCAGGTTTGGGGAGAGCAGACGCCAGCAAAAACCCTCTGCGTTGTGGGAAGAGAGGGGGAGACGAAATCCATACATTTGAGTAAGAACTGAAACAAGTTAAGAGCCGTATGCTTATTAGCTCCTCACAGCAAAATAATCTGCCACTGAAAGCAGACAGGGAAGAATATCAGAACCACTGTAATGGAACACAGATTGGTTTAATAGTATCAGAAACTCTTTTGAAGGCAGCTGTGTAGCTTAGAGCAGGTGGGTGCAACTCAACAGGGAGGCCTATCTCTAGGTAGAGACTTTGTTAAAGAGAAAAAAGGGGGGAGAAAGAAATTGAAATTCTGTTGTCAAGTAACATCACGCTTTAATTTCATGCCACATTATGACAATCTGGTCTGTGAGGCACTCCCAGTGTGTGGCTGCAGAGCTGCTGTATTACAGCTTCTGCTTGCAAAGCTGATAGGCCCGGGAGACCTGCAGCCCTCAGCTAATTGTAAACCCGATTAAATAGCAGTGTGAAGAAGTTTGATTAATTCAATCTATCTCCATGCATCAAGACCAGAACCAGATGTGGCACGAGCCCCAAATCTTTGGAGTATCAAGTTCTTTGTTCTTCGCGTTTAAAATAAAAAATTAAAATGAAGCATAGAAAAATAATGAAATTATAACATCATGACACGATGAAACATAAGTGACAATTCTACTTTTCTTCCTAGGAAATCCCCAACCTTCCTGCCTTTAAAAAATAATGCATAAAAAAACATTTCAATTAGCATCTTTATGCGCTTACCCAGATAAATTACCATACTAATAAACTTCTGATAGACTTTCAGGGGCTGCTTAACCAAGGGCTTCTGATCCAGCTGAATTCATGGTCTCTTGGACAGGAGGGATTTGGACTTGATTAATTTTAGTTGTTTCAATTGCAAAGAAACTGCCGATTGCCCTCTCTCTTCTAAGTGCACGTGAGGCAAGACAGAGGACGTAAAGAGGGATGATGCCTGTTAACTCGGCTGGCCTGACTGATCTTTTGGAAACCACAGCATGCAATGCACTCTGCACTGAGCAGTGCAATTTTGAGCCATTCACCAGCAATACACTCAATTCAGTTATTTTACACGACTGATAAATGCTTACGATACTCTGCCTTCCACTTCCTGAAATACTGTGCAACCAGCAAACAGTATATCCAACTTACGAAGTCACATGTTTGAAGAGCAATTTTGACCAAGAAAAGTGTGAATATTCTTAGGGGACATTTTTACTTTGCATGTCCCTGTTCGGAGGCAACTGCGGCTGCACATGCTTTAAGTCTTTGGGTCTTTTTCCCCACTAGGCAGGGTCTTCATACTTCATAGATTACCAACACCAAAGGAATGGAGTGCTTTTCCCATGCTCAATTTGCAGAGAAGAGAGAGATAACTCTTTGCAGTTTCTTTTAGTCTCTCACTACCTACAGAAACTAATACAGGAATGGTTCATGAAAGAGTGAGATACTCATTTCTGTGTCTTATGAAGCGATCTGCATACACATGTCTAACTCTCCCGTTCACTCTGTTACAGCCTACTGCATGTGAAGTGGCTTAGTTCCTACTGCATTACGTATTAATAGTATGACTTGTAATAACACTGGTAACACAGCTATACAAAGAGTAATATTAGATTATTTCTGTTATTCATCAGTATCACGGCTGGACAGAATCCTCTTAAATCTACCTAAAGTGGCTTCCCATGGATGCTAGTGCTACCACCAAAAAATAATATATTATGCATACATGTATAGCTTCTCAGCTACCTACCGGCTGCTTTTTGTGTATGATTATAAAATACCTGCATGACCCTCCTAAATTGAATATGATTTGATGGCGGAAGCTGAGCAACTGCAGTACTTAGAAGTCTTAAATATTTCAGAAGCCTTCTCCCTCCTCTTCCTTTTCTCCCCCACTAGCAAACGTAGAGTACTTCCCAGGCCCCACCACACTCCTGGAATGCATTCTCTCAAAAAACCCACTGAACCTCAAATTATTATTCCATGGTGAGAAAAGCAGTGAACAGTAGAAAATGACAGTTTACCCAAATGGAGGTGAAAATGCACTTTCTCCTGTACTTAAGAGAAATAACAGCTTTCAGCAAAGATCTAAATCCTAGCAACAAGCACTACATAAATGCAAAAAGGTCATCTCTTTGTTAGAGAAAGGTTACTTTGCTGAACACATACTTTAAAAAAAATAATCTGCTAAAGGAAATTAAGCTTGGCAACACTTCTGTTGTATTTGCACATGTAGAGAACAGATCTGTGCACTCACTTTCTGTGCAAGAATGTGAAGGAAGGTTGATTATAATGAACAATTTTCTTCTTTGAGAGATACAAGGAAGAGAATCAAAGATGTGTTTCAAACAAATGGCTATTTAAAAACAGAATTTGGGCTCTGCTGAGCAAAGCACCAGTTGACAGCTGTGAATTCACCTGAATGGCAATAGAGAGGGACTTTACCCACCCTGCTAGAAATGGCCAGAAGGATGAGTGCTCCTGCACCCCTGATGCAGTCATGTAACTTTTTCCTTGTCCTTCTCGTCTAGCCAGACCAGTGTCTGCCTTGTCTGAAAAAAAAACGCTTGGGGTAAAATTCTGGTTCCAGTACAGACCACAGCAAAACCCCCTTTACCTTCAAAAGAGAGAGGGGACTCCAAAGTTTTGGAGATGGCAGGCTCCAAAGCCAAGAAATTCCTGTTTGAACAGAGAAGCTGGCAAGGGGTATGGAGAGAAACAAAGGCACAGAGGGCTGATCTGCATAAATCCTTATTAAGCAGGAAAGTACATAAGAATATGTTTAATTTTACTCCTAGTCAATAAAGAGGCTCAGCAAGCCAGGTTGGGTAAAGCTGCTGTTCAGAAAGAATCATCACAAGGAACAGGGAGGAATAAGATGATGAAGCCAAATGTTGAGGGGGGCAAGGAAGGAATACATTAACAGAAAGTCTCTCAGAAACACCCAGAACGTCTTGGTCCTGCAAAGGACACCAAGGAGAATACAATAAATTATGGACTGCATGAAACAATGACTCTAAAACACTGGAGCCCGATGCAAAAGGATGCTGGTGGGGAAACTGAAACAAGGTTATGTCCACAGGGTTTATTATCCTGGTCTAGAACCATTTAATTCTTACGTGATTCAGTACAACATCATCTTCCCTTGACCAAGCGCCATCTCCAAGATAACGACTGTTTAGAAATTACCATGTTTAAACAGACTTATCCAACAATGGTCTAGGCACCTTCTCTAGGCCTCTTCTTGCCTTTGGGTGAAACTCTGCCCTGCTGAAATCAGTTGGAAACTCCTGTTGACTTTATTGGGAGCAAGGATTATATTGTCTTCTGGGGAAATACAGCAGTTACCTTCAGAGCCATTAAAAAATGGAGGATAGAAATCTCTGGTCAATAAGAAGCTAAGCCTAGGAAAATAAAAATGCAATTCTATGTCACCTTGGAAAGATCAACATCACTTGTCATGTGGTGTTTATTCAGCAGAACAACAACTGCATTTGTGCTTTTAAAGGGAAATGAAAGGAGAAAGTAGCAGGAGGGGAGAATGGGGGAGATCTGAGCACAGGAATGTACTGCCACTCCAGCCTGCTATCATTAAACCACATCAGAACTTCATAATCATGGTGTTTAATTAAACAACAGAGGCATGGGTTTATGCATTAATAATGAGGCCTAGCACTTTAGCATGTCAGGCTAAATACAGTTTTAAATTAATAATGTAGCACCGCAGCATTAGTAAGAAAATGAAATCTTATTAACAACTTAATAAAGTCCCTTATTTGCTAAAGTTCTAGCTCTCAGGGAACAGTGTTATAGCAAAGCATTTGCATCCCTTAAGGGGGCAGATGGCAGAAGGTGCTGCTTTCTCACACTCTCTGTAGTTCCATTATATATAGCTTGCGTAGTCACTAAATATTGCCTAGTGTCTGCCAAATAATGCCGTATGTTGCTTCTAAACCTAGGTGTGACGTGCTGGATAATCTGCACATGCTCTTTTTATACACCTAGGAAGGGCATTTACTCCCCTTTTTCTGTTATTATACCACCTTACCAGGCAACACTGGTAAGAACATGTATGGGACTCTAGCATTGTCTACAATATCAGACCTTTACAATAATTTGTGCATGATCCAGGACTGCAAACACTGCTATTTTGAAGAGAAGGAACCGAAGCACAGAAAGCAGCTGAGAGCATGAGGAGTAACAGAAAGTAATTGATTTACTGTGGCTTGCAGAGTTACCACCCATCAGCTAATCTTGAATTAACGGTCTATATAAGCATTCTTGGGCCACGCTCCAATTTAGGATGTTTTATTTTCAGAAAAGACTGAGACTGCTCATGGTTAGGTACTCCAGCTCTGCTCATAGGCAGTCACCTGTTAAGCCACAGAAGCTCTAGCACTTTATAAACAGGGCTTTGCAAGCCTTTAGCTTCCGGATTCCCACTGATTTCAAGGACCTGGGTCACCTCTGGCACGCAGTGAATCAGTAAAAGACTAAAGACTGGAGCCCCATCTGCTCAGCCCTACAGCAGTATCTGAAGCCCAGGGCCAGGTTTCCATTTGTCCATGTGTTTGGCACAAATTTATCTACCAAATTCCCTTAAATCCAGAGAAACAATTCTTTTCCCCCTCCTCTACTGGCAGTCAGCACTTCTGCCATCCAAGTAAGGGGTTTCTCTCCACAGGCTTGCCCATCTATCTTGAAAGTCCCACCTAGGCTTGCTTTCCTGAGGAAACAAAGAACAGGCTACAGGACCATAATGAAATGAGTAACACAGGGACAAGGTCCAAAGCCAGTGAGCTGACTTCAAATGGCTGAGCATTAAGGCCACGAAGAACTGACAACAGCACGGCCACAACCAGCCACAGCCACTAAATTCAAAGGAGATCATAAAAAAGAAGATGAATAGAGACAGGAACAGATGAAGTACGTCCAGCTATAAGTCTGTCAAAGAAGGGCCTCTCTGGGATGCAAAGCACTGATCATACATCTTGTGCAGCTTGAAAGCTATTGGATTAGAATGGAAATCAGCCAGCAACACTGCTGATGGTTGCAGACAGGAGTGGAGAGAAGCAGTGGGCCAAATCCTGCCTTTGGTGATGCTCATGGGACCCTAGAGCTATTTCCTCTTCCTTCCTCTGTTGTCTCCACTCACTAACTTTGCTCTGAATTTGCTGGACAATGTACCAACATAAGTAACCTTTTAGAGAGCTGGGAGGGAATGTGAATGATGGGTGGCAGACACACATACATTTCTGCAGCCTTTGGATAAGACCCTAGCAAGCCCCCTTCTCATGGTAACAACTCCCTTAAAAAAGAATAGTCTTCCATATTAAATGCCTCCAAACTTTCATTTGCATTTTCCATGTGTCTCCTGCTACAGAGAGAATACTGATCTTGCAGAAGCTAGATGGGAGATTCTCATTGTGCCTTTTTTTCATTGAGTTCCTGCCCAGCTCTCTGGAATGAGGGGGGAGATGGGGCAGAATGATAACTGCAGTTCTCACAGGAGAGCTCCAAGTGAGGAGCAGATTTCCTTGCAAAGCCCATGCGCATCAGGAGTCCTGATCTGCATGCCAATGCTGCCTGTTCACTCCTCTCCTGCTTCAGAGACCCAAGGATGTGTGTTCCACTTGGGAACCACAGAGTTCATGGGAAGTAGCAGCTTGTGCAATGTTTGTACAAGTGAAACGTCTAGGACATAAAAATCATCTTGGTGTGCCTTGTCTTCCATCTCCTGTGTTAAATAATAAATAGAAACTTAATGGAACTGAGTATGACTGCAGGATGCAGTGTAAGTGAAGCCAGGGTGGACCTGCATCTTCCTCCTTACTTCATCATCAGTGAGTAAATGGGTCACTGGTGAATGGGATCTAAGTAAATCTCCATTCTTTTTATTCTATCTCTATACTCAACCTACTGCAATGGCATGTGGCTCAAACTCACACACCTCTGCTACAAAACACTAAATATAAATATTACAAATGATCACATAAAAACTCCTTATGTTTCTGCTCTGAGCTCAAGAAAACTTGAGGAAAAAAAGTTTTTCCTGCTAGAAATCCTTCATTTGCTTTTTAATTGTGCAGTGGGATGTCTTGGGATCTGGTCTTTTTCTCCCCCTTTTTTTTAATTTTCTATTTATTAATATTTAATCTCTGCACAGTGCAGAAGAAAATCATTTCTGCAATAACATCAGAATGGGAGGGTTAGAAATCAATAGCCAAGCTCTCACAAGACACATTCAATCCCTTCTTAATCCATTTTCGACTGCTCCCCTGTCTTATTAGAACAGCCAAGTTTTCCCACACTTGTTAGGTTGGGATATTCACACTGCAGGAGGGAACTGAAAACACCCAGAGAAGCAGAAATCCCGTGAAAGGCAGGAAAGAGAACAGAGCATTTGTCTTTGTAAAAGAAGTCTAGACCTTATTCTGAACCCAAATCCGTACTCTAAAAGCCTTCTGATAGAAAGTCTGGCCCCATTTCTGTGAACTGTGACACGTCCTGCATCCGCTGTCAGCCCTGACCCACGGTGGAACACCTTTCCATTTCAGTTTCTCTTCAAGGCCATCTGTCATATCCAGATCTCTCAAGCATCGCCTTCGCTAATGCATGGGCCAGTTCTGCAGAGGGGGAAGAGCCAAACAGACATACGTGATGGGAGAAGGCAGTGGCTTAGAAAGTCAGTTAGTAGAAGAATCCTCTGCACCTTCCTTAATGCCTCTAAGACTTGATATGACAACAGGGACTCATTATTACACTTGAGCACAGAAACCAAAGCCCATGATTGCCAGCCTGCAGCAAGCTGACCAAGCGCTTACATTCGCACTGCACATCCTATTAGCCACGTCATGACTATATAGTCATTCAGCTCTGAACAGTCAGCACATCCCTTCCTTCTGCATTCTACTGCTTCCATCAACATGTTCTTCTTGGCAAACTAAGCACTTAAGTGTTGGTGTCGTGCAGCCCCCTGTGCCAAGAGAAGACCATGGAAGGGCTACCTCCTTTGCTCTGGCTAGGAACGGGATCCCAACTGCTTCTTGCGCCCAGCTGTGGAGAGTTATCTAGATGCCCAATGGCTTTATGAGACAGTTGTGAAGAACAGAGGAAGGCATTCATTGAACTTTTCTTCTAGCTTACAAAGGGCCTGTGTTTAGCATTTGGTTTTGTTTCATTGAAGGAAGACAACATTTTTGCTTGGACTCTAAAGGGGCAGCTGGGGTCCTTGTCACTCTGTCTTCTCTTTAGTAGGTTTTGTGTTCTGGCATATAGCTCTGCATACGAGCATTCAAACTCTCCCTGAAAATACATGCTTACTCCTCTCTGTGCAGGGCTCAATACCCACACATCCCTTCCCCTACCAGAAGCAATGACGAGGGCTGATCAGCAAGTTTGCAGAGGATGTAGCCAGAGCTAAAGGCCCTCCCTGCATTGCTGGCTGGCATAAGGGCTGGTAGTCTCAGAGGACTGGAAAGGAAGAATAGAGGAAGGATAGTGGGACTTGGGAGAAGCAAGTACTGTATATCCAGTTTCAATATCCAGTATCCCAGCTGCAAGCTTGAAGTGGAGCTAGATGGGAGAGGATGATGTTCCCTTGCTCTTGTAAGGCGCAGGGACTACTGTTGGCCCTGTGCTCAGGCAGCACATCGAGGCTACTTCAGTGTGGCCCTGGCCCTCCGCCCCATGCTGCCAGCTCTGCTAGCCCCCTCGGCTCCACCCGTTGGCAGTGGGGCTGCTCTGGGGCTGCCTCTGAGCCTGGCTGATGCAAGAAGAGACTTTGCCAGCAGAGGGAACTGCAGACCAGATAATCTCTCCTTCCACCGATTCTGATTCTATGCTTCCACCCTGAAACACACGCTGAAGCCTGTAGCTACGCGGAGTCTCTTCTCTCCTGCCTGGAAAAGAGATGTTTCAGGCACCTCTGCCAGTGCTTTTTGACCGACTTGCTGCTGGTTGGTTTGGTTGCTGAGGACTGTGTGTGTACGGGGACTGCTAAAGAAATCTATTCAACCAGGAAACCACTTGAAAACTCTCTGCTTACTGTATTAAAAAAAAAAAAAATCCTGCAAATCCTTATACCTATCTTCTTGCTGCCACCTAGTGAAGGGGAAAAAGTATGACTGAGTGACAAGCAGAGCAAAACCTATCCCAGAGGCTGGTACTTGTTAAACAAACTCTTACTTTGAATAAACTGCTTCAAAATAACCTTCAAAGCTGCACGAAGATCTGCTCCTTCCCTGTGGAACATCTCCTTCAGAAAGCGCCCTGCTAGGTCCTTGAAGGGACAGCTACTGATGGAGGCCTTACTTCATCATCACTTGTGTCTGAAGAGCAACACAGTATTGACCATTTTGTCATCTTGAAACTCTTCAGGGTGCTTTTACAAGCTGTAGGAATTGTGGTGGTCTTTGCAGGATCAGGCAGTAAAGGAAGTTTTCACTGTCTTTTATATCGTCATGAATACATAATTAGTATAGCCACTATGGCAGGGAGGATCAGAAGCATAGACTCTTACACATCCACCTAATTTCTCAGGCAGGTTTTGTAATCAGAGCCAAACTCCTTGTTAGTACCTGAGTGAGCTTCAGCTAGGGCTGAGAACAGAAGTCCTATATCCAAAGTCCTGTGCCTTAGCCGTAAGTTCTTCCTTCCCTAAAATAAAAACAGTATGTTCCTGCATTGTTCAGGGATTTTTTGAGAGGAGAGCCTCAGCTGTGTGACAGACAAGTGGCAGACAAGAAGTCAGCAGAAACACTAACGCTTCAGCAGCTCCAGTTCTTCTTACACTCCTGTCACGCTTCCAGGCAACAGCCGTGACCTCTAGCTAGTCCAGACCTGTATGTGTGTTTGGCCAGACGCCTGCCAGACCGAGCTCTGCCTGCTTTTCCCTGCCTTCAATTTCTCTTCCCTACCTATCTGCCATTTCCAAACAGCTAGAACCAGCACTGCATTGTCGTAGCTTGCGCTTTTTCTACCCAGTTGTTCTTGCTGATTTTCTGCTATTACACCCAAGGGAAGAAGTATTCACCCACTACTTCCAGCACAGAATCATTAACATTGGAAAAGACCTTTAAGATCATCAAGTCCAACCACCAACCCAACACCACCATGCCCACTAAACCATATCCTGAAGTACCACATCTACACGCTTTTTGAACACTTCCAGAGATGGTGACTCCACCACCTCCCTGGGCAGCCTGTTCCAATGCTTGACCACTCTCTCCGTAAAGAAATTTTCCTGATATCTAGTCTAAAACTCCCCTGGCGCAACTTGAGGCCATTTCATCTCATCCTATCACTGGTTACTTGGGAGAAGAGACCAACACCCACCTCACCACAACCCCCTTTCAGGTAGTTGTAGAGAGCAATGAGGTCTCCCCTCAACCTCCTCTTCTCCAGACTGAACACCCCCAGTTCCCTCAGTCGCTCTTCCTAAGACTTGTTCTCCAGACCCCTCACCAGCTCCATTGCCCTTCTCTGGACACCATTGAGCTGTCACCTCAATGCCCTTGTTGTAGTGAGGGGCCCAAAACTGAACACAGGATTCGAGGTGCAGCCTCACCAGTGCCGAGTACAGGGGTACAGTCACTTCCCTACTCCTGCTGGACTCACTATTTCTGAAATACTCAGCAGTTCCAGTTGAGCTTTCAGGGTAGAGTAACTCCACTGGTCCTAGCACCATTTGTACTCCGCAGAAGATGATCCAGTCACGCATTTTAATGCTTGAACACCACTTTCACATATTTGAAGAAAAGGTCCAAGGACTGCCAGGTTCACCGCAGTGACCGCCGTCACCGGGAACAGGCTTGTATTTAGGGGGCGGGTATCCAAAATACAAGGTGTGGGATTACAACCCGAGACCCGTAAGCGTTCTCGGGTCTTATCGTGCCTGTTACCCTTGTGGGTTACTTCTGAATTTTTAGTGCTTTGCCTACCTCTGCCTCGACGCCGGGGAGCTCCGGGGCTCTGGAGGAGGTGGTCGCTAGGTGTCAGCATGGGACTGCCACTGCGGCGGCTGCTGGACCCCCACCCCGGGCCTCAAAAAACCACAGGACCAGAGCACTTTGGTCTCCCTCAAGCCTCCTTCCTTCTGATCTTTTCAAGAGATTTTGTTTTGTTCTACTTTTAACATCCAGTTCTGGCTGATAGGGATGGAGACGGCATTTCTCATGCTCATCACCTCCTCTTTTTCTGATGGAAAAAAAGCCATTTGTGAATTGGTGTCTCAGTCAAAAATACAGCAAAACATCTAAAGTTTTTGCATGTGGCAGTTTTTGCAACTAATTTTCTTATACATTTCAATAATACATCCACTCCAAACCCTGAGGTCTATTATCTCCATATGATAGGTAACATGTAGCTCTGAGTAAAGGTTTGTGCTCCGTAGCTTAGTCCTATCTCATTCCAGTGCCCTAAGGCAGTCAGACAGTAGACACTGACATTGTAAGATGCATTGTTTGATTCAGGTGCATGGCTTGAAAACTAAAACTGAAATTGAAGAAAATATGTAATTATTTCGATCCTCTTCTCCCTCTCTTCACATCAAAACTGAAATAAATTGTATTCAAGCTCTTCCTGTAGTAATAGGTGCTGCAACCTCCAAATTCACTTTTTTTTCCAGGAAGGATGAGATCCATCTCCAAGCTGCAGCTGAACCTGGGAGCTGTAGTCCTGAAATAGCCCCAGCAGCAACCGACAGTCAGTGCAGCCTTGGCAGTCTCTACTGCTCATGGTTTGGTCCCCGTACGCAGTTAAGCAGCAAGTGTTTCTCTTTGTAGGCAGTTTTGCCTTGTCAAGCTAACAGGAACCCCTGGAATTTATGGAGGCAGATGTGGGGAATGCGGTAATCAACTCATTGATACTGCCTATTATTTATAAAATAAACGTTTGTGACTTGAAAGAGTCTTAAAAGAGGTATGGGTCCTGCCTTGAGGAACTTACAGTTACAGTAACTATTATAATTGCCTTGATAATAGTCTGCTATTAATTATTAAATATTCACACCAAGTTTTGAATATGTAAAACAGTAGAAATAAAAATCCCACTTTAAAGCTGGCAAATACCCTAAAGCATCTGATAAATTGATTTCCTATTGCATATGTCCATTTTTCCCCAAAGCACTTGGAATAGATTTTATTTTCTGCCATGTTCTTCCATATGAGTGACTCCCTTCTGTTATTTTTTTTTCTTCCTTTTTTGTTGTTCTAGTCCAACATGCTAAAATCCAAATCTGATGTTCCTGTTTCTCAGTTTCCAGCGAGAAACCAGGTTGAATATTTTCAAAGATGCATATTCATTGCTGAAATTTGAGGGAGAAGTCCCAAACAAATTCTTCTGTGTGCATTTTTTGGTAGTACATTAAACTGGATTTGATTTACGATTCATACAGGCTCCAAATGATTTCTCTCAGATGTGTGTTTTGGAATTACATATAAAGCAGCAAAACCTTTTGCTCTGTTCTCTTGTAGTTGATGTACCTCCCAAGCTGCCCTTCAGTGTTGAAATAACCCTTGAAGAACTTGTCCATTTATTAAACCACTAGAGGGTCTGTGTGAAAAGCGTTTACTTCTAATTTTCAGCCCACTGCTTCTTCTGGCATTAGCCTTGTTAGATGCATATGACATACGTAAAAAGCCAGCAATACTTGTAACGTGTCTACAACCAGAACTCCTAAAACATTATAACACCACTAGTCCTTCTCACTGCAAGATCTCAACACATTACAGAAGCGGTAAATCATTTTTAGCAGGAGACAATCCTGCTTTTAACAATCCCTGATAATCCTTCTCATGGGAATAATTTACGCAAGTGATAATTTTCTAGTACCTCACTCCCTTAGTCTATTATCACTTGGAGTGTGGGACTGATTCCAGAGATGAGCAGAAGTTACACTGGGCTCACCTGTATTTGAAAGTCACCATGAAAATATACAGTGATCTGTCCCAGGAATAGTTATGTGGTCCCATTCTCATAAAACAATTACGTGACTGAAACCAGTAATCGATCTTCATGGTCTGATAAGCCTGATAAGGGCAGCAAAAAGGAGACGTGACAATATTGTAACATGTTCAGACACTGCAGGTGAGGTAAGAGGAGATCAGTGAAAAGCATGATGGTCAAACCTTGTGCACACCCTGACGGCCAGGCTTCGACAGCAGCTAGTTTTGTGTGCTCCACTCCTCCGAACCGCAGAAACGCAGCCTTCCAGACTTACATTCACAGAGGAGGGGAACAGCCTCATTCCAGGCAGCAGCTCTCCAGCCACGGGTGAGGGTGCATGTGTCACTGCAGATCTCGGCACTCTTGGCTCTGATGTGGAGAAGGAAGAGAGACAAGCTCGTCATTTCTTGTTAGTGCACTGCATAAAGGGAGGTGATGGGAAGAGGACAAGGTAACTATGCTATGTAGAGGGCCTGATGAAAACAAAACGTTCTGGAAAAAAGCCTCGTGTCACCTTAACACCCAAGCTATTTACTACAGCACATAACCCACCAGGTACGTCTGCATCAATTGGTTGCATCTGCCTGTAGGCAATAGCTACCTGCTCGCATCTGTACATCAGTGCACAGGATTCGTCCCATCCTTTCCAAGCAGAAGCTTGAGGGGCCTGGACCAGGCACATGTGATGCTTGGAGAAAGCCTGGTATGCCCTTATGCTGTCTTTATACCAAATCTCAGTACTGTGAAGCAGTCTCAGAAGCCTAGAAAAAAAACAGGACTAGGGCCTCTTTCTGTTGCAATTAAAGATCAGGCCCTCTCTGTCATCTCAATGCAGGAATGTGGGACAAAGCACCCTGATTATCCTTCTCTGTGCAGTTCTCACCTTTGCCAGCGGCTGCCTTGGATTCTCCACGGGCTCTCTCTGTGGGACAGACTCCACCAGTCGTGGCAAGGATTCCCCCAGCAACGATTTCTCACACGCTGCAGGCCATTACGTGGAGTGGTTTGTTTCCTTTCCAAGCTTACAACTCAAGTACTGGTACCCACAACTGAGAAGGACAGAGTCCCTTCACAGCTGGACTGAGTCACCAAGGATCAAATTCATTTTTTGGGCACATGGAAGGAAGGAGCAAAGTGAGTCTCTGAAGAAAATGGAAACCGACGGGGCCTTTGCCTTGGAAATCTCTCTGCACAGCAGGTGCCTCCCCGGCCATCCTCACCTAAATGGAAACGGCCTGATCAGCAGGCCGTGCCCACGAGAGCTTGCATGCCTTTGCCTCCCATCGCAACATGTGGCACGAGTGGTTCGTGGTCCCATGTCTGGAGCAGGGGGAAGCGTTCACTTCTCCAGTTTTGCCTGAGAATGACACTAGAAAAATCTCCAGAAAATATTTTTGTTCCCTAACCAATTCTGTATCTGCTTTGGGGCTAACAAGGGCCAAGGTGAGAGGCAGTTTGAAGCATCAGCTCACCCACTGCCTTTTCTCGTTGGTTTTCGAACGGGAAACGAGCAAATTGGCAGGCCTGGAGCTCAGCGCGGTCGCAGCGCTCAACCTGCGCTCACATCTCCAAAGAGTTCCGG
>NW_010563539.1:0-262 GCF_000687285.1 Phaethon lepturus | reverse complement strand
CCGGCGCTTCCGGGCCCCGCTTCCAGCAAGCAGGGGTAATGCTCTCGCTGCTGCGCTGTCCGTCGTGGCACTTCCTCCGCCGCTGCCTTGTCCCAGCCGGCAGATACAAGCGCAATCGTGACTCGCTTCCATTCCCGCTCACTTTTCACGGATGTTTTGTCCTGCCCCTCCTGAGGCAGCGTTCCCTTTTCGTCCCCAGGCGCCCACTGAGGGGTGCCGAAGGACCCCGGGACCCCTCCGCCGGGCGCATCTTGCCTCCCCG
>NW_010563538.1:0-16859 GCF_000687285.1 Phaethon lepturus | reverse complement strand
ATAAATAATGTATAATATGTAATATGTAATATAAGATATAAGATATATGTTATAAGATATAAGATATATATAGTTTCAAGTTAAAGATGATGCAAATCTAGATTATTTTGTATCTCATATATTGTTGATTTATTGTAAAAAGATTTTCCACTTGAAGCAGTGAGTTAGTTGTATTTTGGACTGAGGACAGGGAAACAAATTGAGCAGGAGGAATTGATAAGAAATTACTCTATGAAACAATTAAAGCCAAATAATTTTCCTTGAGACAAAAGGAAGGTCAGACTTAAATGAATGGGTGCAATTTTATGGCCTCTTCCTTCCCCTCTAGATCTTGTGTGAAGTCCTCTTTGGGCTCTCAAACAGGCAGAAAGAAGGTAGGAGGGCATTTCTGGAAAAGCTTTCCCTTTGCTCTGCCACTGTTCGGGTGTGCCGCGGCAATGCCTCTCATGCTTGTCGATGCTCCAGCCCCACAGCCGGAGCTGCCCCGGCTGGGAGCACTGCAGAAGCAGCATTCTGGAACAAGTTCCACATCCTCCTTCGGTTCAGATAGCGCTGCATAGTTAAGCATGTGCGCACAATCCAAAGGGATTACTGTGAATGATGCTCAGCAAATGTCTGAGAAGAGCTGTCAGATAAAGGCTTCATCAATTTTAGTATCCTCAAACGATTTGCATTAAAACAAAGAAAGGGATGCGTGCCACTGATTGAAGGAATCGCTTCCAGCTGTGAAATATAAGAAGGCAGCAACTGAAAAGGTGCTGAAAGTTTTTGAGGTTTTTCATGCTGCCCAGAGCTGGGATGGATATCTGAACATGTCATAGTTTTCAAAGCAAAGGGATCATTCCCATCCATGATACCACCTTTTTGGTAGAATATGGTCAGCCTAAAGGGGGAAAAAATCAAGAATACCCATTTGATGATCCTGACAGAAAAATCTGTCAGATATGAAGGACTGAGATTAAAATTAAAAAATGAAAATTAACAGTGAGGTACAAAAAGTCAGGTATCTGTCCCAAAACAGCAACAACAAATGGTAGCTTCTTCAAGTGTAAGGTCTTTGCAGCAGAGGCATTTTGTTTGATGTTTATGCAACAGGTAGCAGGGTTATAATCCATGTGTAGTGCTCCTAGTGCCACCTAAACTACTAACAGAACTGGATAAGTAGCACAGCTGCAGTCTAACATTGGCAAGCCTGGAAAGAGAAAGAAATTGTTAGGTTCATTAGAAGATAGCCCAATTCCTGTAGAACACTACTTCCAAGCCCTGGCGAAATGCTGCTGTTATTTCACCTGATCAGAGGACCTTGCTTTCAGGAGGAAATAACAGGTGAATAATTCTACCCCCATCTGAAATGGAATGACTCCATTAGCAACAGTGAAATTTCTCTTCCTCCACGAACAGATGCAAAGCGAGATTCCTGGGAGGAAAGCAGCTCAAAGGCTGTGTTATCTCCTTTGCTTATGCTCCAACACCAGCGGTAAGCTGCTCTAACATGATGAATTGAAAAAAGAAATAGAAGCTTCCAGCCTAGAAGGTGCAAAAAGCAATTATGCACCAAAGGAAGTCTTTTATATCCTCAATTCAGGTGTCAGTACCTGGCGTCTTGTTGCCATCCAGGATATTAGTTAAAAAAAAAAAAATTCTCAGCATTGCAAGGAAGTGCTATGGACAGAATTTTAATTTGTCCATCAGTGAGGTGCAGATCTAATATCTAACGTGTCCTTCCCTCTTTCTCCCATGGATCAATGCACAATTCTGGTTATTCCTAAGATTAAAGATCATGCCATTAGCAGAAGCCATTCATGAGAAAGAGCTCAGGCATTTGACTTCCCCAGAACGGTCGATGTTGAGTTTTGCTCTAGCTGCAGTAAGTTAGTGGTTAAGTGGAAGTTTATTCAGAGTTCCAGCGCCGAGGTGGGCAGAAAGCACTAAACAAAGTCTTGTGAATGTCTTTTCTTTCTCTTCCTAAAAGAAAAATTGCACATCCATAGCTGACACAGTTCATTCTGGTGACTTCATTTCCAGCTCTTTCTTCTAGTCACAGGTTAGGGGTATTTGATGTTAGTACCACAGAGCATGTTTCTGCATTCAGAGGGGTCAGAGAGTGCTGCCAAAGCACAGCTGTGTCATGGGCTTAACCTCAGAATGAAATTCAGGTGCATATTCAGGCAACACTGCCTCCAGCTTCTGGCAATCAGGTCTACCAGGAGCGGAGCGAAAGGAGACGCACACCACCACACCGCGTTAAGCACAAGCTGCTGTGGCCCCCGGCCCCGTTGTTCAGAGAAATCCCCAGATTTCTTCTCCTCCAGCTGTCTCTCATTCTCTCCTGGGCAGAAGGAGGCTGCTCCCTCTGCAACAACGCTTGTGATGTAGATACAGCTCTTTCAAAATTGCACAAAAAAAATTCAGTTGGTTGAAAGGTACGGGGCAGAAATCAGGCCTCATGAAAATTATTCTTCCTTCTGTCACTGGCTCACCGCTCCTGTCTTGTAAGCAGTCTTTGCCTCTGTTCCTCTCTCACACCTCTAGACAAGTCCGAGGACTCATTTGTCTTCCAGGGATGTTTTAAGATGTAACAGGTGTTTTATTACATAGTACCATAAGACTTTTGGATGAAAGGACAAATGTAAACTCAAAGAGTTTACTAATGTAGACCATTAATAATAAATGTAATTACAGAGCTTTTGTAATGGTTCAACAACTTCAGAATATTTCAACATCTGTATTATCTATTTATGATTTTAAAAGAGAGGAAGATAATAGAATTTTTACAGAAATCTGTAAAAGGGATCAATTCTACATGATAATTAGAAAATTAAGATATTCTTCTGGGGAAAAAAAACCCAAAACAAATCCTGGGAGTGGGGAAAAAAGGAAGGGGAACAAGTCTTTATGATATAATACCATTTTCTAGGTCATACGAAAGCCTCTCAGAAATACGCACAGTTTAAGACTTGGGGGGGAAGCAATATAGCTAGCTCCAAAAGTGTCAAAACCAGGCATAATGTACTGAATATCACAAGAAAAAAAAATCACTAACATTAAAACCAGAACAGTAGAGAAGAAAATGGATGAAATAGCAAAAGGAGATTGTTTCTAATGGAAAATAAGAAGGAAATAAGAAAGGTCACATAAACCAAAAAACATGTGATCAGAGAACTTCTTTATATACCATTTTCTATTCCTCTGTATGTCACTACATTTTTCTTACATACAAATGTTGAACGTTCAACAATATGAACATGTCCAAGGGTGTCACTCCTCCTTAGAAATTTCCCAGGTGCAGTTTCTTTGGTTTTTCCAAGTTATTTCTTCGTTTGAGTTGAAGAGGTTTTCATTTTTCTAACCACTGCACACATCATGAGTCAAGTCCTATGAAAGAAGCATCCAGCAGTACCTGATATCAAGCACTGAACAATGAACTGGTCCATTTCTTCTTCTCCATCACCTTTCCTGGCACCACAACCTTTACATATTCCCTGATAAATTAGACAAGCAACCCCCCCAACACAGTTTTCTCACAACAAGCCTCTAAGATAAGGTTTTCACAGTATATTCCCTGCCTTTCTTGTCAGTGTCCAGCATATTTTCTAGGTAGATCTTTCACCTCTGTTGATGCATCCTGAAAGTGGTAGTAAAATATAAGCAAGAACAAGAAGAATGAGAAGAGCCACAAAAACTTTAATCAACACCTGCACATTGCAAATAATAAAATAATTGCTTCGATCAGAATTCAGTGCTGCAGTCTTTGATTTCAACAAAAACCTATATTAAAATTACAAAACCAGACCTCAGTAATACTAAACCTTCAGCAGACAATGTTACTAATCACTAGACATCCAGCAGGTCTTAGTTTATTTTGCCAAAAAAGTCAAATTTTTCCCTTCTTAATATGTGAAAGGTTCTTAAATTAACACTGGTGTATAATGACTCCCACAAGATTTTACAAAAAGTCATGATCTGTTGCTTGTATTCAACACAAGTATTCACTAGAGAAATATAAGTTGATATGCTTGCTTGATGTTCACAAAGCATTTTGAAGATAAAAACTATCATGTGCTAAACATTAAGCTAGTCTGACCATCTCCTCATTACACTACAGATAGACAATCTGTCAGAACAAGAAAAACGAGACACAAAGCTGGTCTGGTGAGGATCCTGTTTTGCCTTTGAAAAAATGTGAAAATAATTGATAGTTTCAATAATAGATAGTTTCAAAGTATTAAGCATTCCTTTGCTCACTGCTTCAAAGGGGTCCCCAAATACCTAGAAATATAGCTGTTTTCCTTTTCATGTTTGATAGGAAGAAGTATTAAAAAGATGATTAAAAATACAAATAAAGAGATCCATCCACTTTTTGATCCACCTTTATCTAAAATTTAAAAAGACATTTGAGTGCCTTACTTGTTCCCCTGTAATGAAAAGACTCACAAAAAGACTCTGATGTGGAACTAATTAGCATTCTGAATATGCTGAATGGACTACAGAGACTATAGTAACCTTTAGACAATCTTTGCTGCATTAAAAAAGTAATTCATACTCTATCTCCTTCTACAGAAAATGAAAGGTTGAAAGATGTAAATTAGACAAAACAAACAAACCTTTCATAGTGTATTATGAGATCTGGGTCTCCTGTGCATTTACTAAAATTTCAGCAACTCCTCTTCCAATTTCAAGCACAGTAAATTTCAGCCATTTGACAAAAGCCTTATCACCATTTTATTTAAGTGTTGCCACATACAGAAGCACATTTCAAGAAGAGATGCATTGAGAAACAACTTCTTTGAACTTGTTCTTCTCTTCTATACCCTCTCCCCCATGCCATCAAATGGGTGACAGTTTTTTAATTATTTAAAACTCCCATAATTTCCACCGTGTCTAACTGACTTTTAGCTTACACGACCATGCGGTGCACGTACAACTTCACATTTCTTTAAGTCATATGTTGAAACTCACTGGTCCGTCTCAACAGGCTTTAACAGCGTGGTCAAAGTCCCAAACAGAATTAAGTTCCTACTCACCCCATGAAAACAGAGACCTGGGGAAAAGAGATACATCCTCTAAAAACCCTAATTAAGAAATTGAGAACAACATACACTTGTCTCTTGTGAGAGACAGTGAGCCTTTCTAAAGGCTCAGCTCAAAAAGAAGGTGTCTGTTAGGCACCAGAATTCCCTTAGCTTCAATGTTCATGGGGTTGTTCATTAGAGGGCAATAAAGTTAGCTAACAATTTGATAGCAATTCCTTATCCCCACCCTGCAGCATCATTAAAATGATCTGACTTTTACCCATACAGGCTGTCTATCTTTCTTTATTTCCCCATGTCCTTATAATGACTCCGCCAGTCCTACCATGCCACATTGCTTCTCCATATGACCCAAATCTTTGGCTGCTCTGCCCTTTTGTCTCCCACTACAGAAGTTTCTCTGCAGACCTGAGGTGAAGATAACATCCATTATTGGTGGCTATGGAAACACTAGCCTCTCTGACATATGCTCTGCACATCTCCAACTCCACTTCACTGTGCAAGGCGAAGTTTATCCTCCTGCCTTCGAAGACCAACATCTGCTTGTGCAAGAGAAACATGGCTTCACACCTTCCACCTCCCACGGTTCAGGTTTTGGTGGAGCTGTGTTAGCCCTCTTTCAAACACACCCAGTGTAGCACTACTCCAAGCACTTGAGTGGACAATCTAGTTATTAGGATTGTGGGTTGGAGGTGGAGTTATCCACAAGTCCTGTTACCACCAGCTGAGGAGAGATACTTCCAAACCTCCCTTGAATGCTGACACCAGAGGGGACAACATGACCTAAGAAAACCACAAGCCTACAGAAATCTGTGGCTGTATTTGTTATGTTAACACAGTGGGACCAAAGAGCCTATCTCTACACTGGGCACACAGAAAGCTAAAGTCTCACTCAGGCACCACGTTTAAGCTGGTTTGTGTTATCCACTTGACAAGACCTTATTAAACCTCAGAGGATCCATCTGAACTTTCAATACCCAAGCAACTGATTCAGCGATGCAGCACTCACGAAAGTGAGAAACTAGAGCAACTCAGCATTATTAATTCAGAACAAATTAGTTAGAACATTATTTAGAACAATGAATTATTTGTTCAAATATCATTATTTAGAACAAATAATGTTCTAAAGGGACATTATACACAGAAGAAAATTTCTATTGAGAGGAAAGGAGGGATTCTTAACATGTGCTCTTCATGTTCTAGGAGCGACTGAATGCGCTCCACTCTTTCTACCCTTTTCCATCTCCGCTTCTCACAATTTTCATTGCTCTCCTCTGAATTTTACCAGTTCGTATCTGCTAATTGCAGTGTCCAAAGCTGGACGCAGGACTTCTTTGGGGCTTGCGAGGTTTCTGTTGGAGGGTCTGCCATAAGCATTTTTCAGACGCTTCTTTCTTTTTTCAGTTCCTCCATGATGCTGCCCTTTTCCCCACCAGATCACATTGGTGTCCCAGCCCTGTCTTCTCCCCAGCATTCCCAACCCCCCACCCCACCGTTTAGGTCATGCAAGAAAGCAATTCAATCCCAATTTTTACTCTCTTTCCCAGGTGGAACAAACCCAGCTCCCCAGGCCTCTACTCCTACGTACACGATCCAGAAGCAAGACCACCGCTGTGGCTTTCCTCCGGGCTCTCTCGGCCTACTCTCGCACTGGGGCTTCCCAAACCGCACGCTGTGTTGCAACCGCGGTGGCACGGGAGGCGAGTGAAGGACAGCAGTCATTCCCCTCAGCCTTCTCACTACCTGCTGGCCACGCTCGCCAGCCGGAGAGCTCAGGAGCGCGTGCCATGACCGCGGGCCCCCGCTTCCCTGCTCCCTGCCCTCGGCTTCATCTTCTGCCCCGGGGTGATACCTGCTGCCCTGATCCCACCCTGGGCGTTCGCCCTCCTCCTTATCTGCAGCCAGCTGCTGCCTCTTGCCTGCGGGTGGCTTGCGTGGCCGGGGAGCCTTGCATGCTCCAGATAGGAGCCCCCAGTGTTGCCCCCACGTCCCCGAGGCTGGGGTGTGCTGAGGTTACGAGGAATCACATTTTGTCTTGTCTACACATCTGCTGTGTCTTTTTGAAGTAAGACTGCGGGCTTTTCAGGGCCGAGACCACCTCAAGGCACTTAGCTGTAGCATTACAATAACAAAAATGGTAAGTAAGAGTAAATACAGTATTTCAGTGTTACTGGAAATCGAATGTAAAGGGTCCAGCTGGAAGGGAATGCCATTTTCCAGATTCCCAGTTCATCAGCTCAGCCCCTCCTTCTGACTTCTTAGAAATCGGCATAAACACATCATTCGGGTCTTCAGTGCAATGGCTGGCTCAAGCCCAAACTTGAGGTTTGACTGAGGCCCCAAGCCACTCCTGGGCTGAACCACCAGAGGAGCGCAGCTGCTCTGGGATGGCGCTGACCCCGACACGGGAGAGCCTGGGACAGGCCTCTCCCCATGGAAGGAACGCAGGCAGGTTGCGGAGACCAGGCAGCACCGAACTCTGGAAAACTTTCCAACCTGCTGTAGCAGGGACAAACATCACCACCTTGATGGAAAGATCATAGGATCATAGAATCAAAGAATCAAAGAATCACAGAATATTTTGGGTTGGAAGGGACCTTTAAAGGCCACCTAGTCCAACCCCCTGCAGTGAGCAGGGACACCTGCAACCAGAGCAGGTTGCTCAGAGCCCCGTGCAACGTGACCTGGAATGTTTCCAGGGATGGGGCATCCACCATCTCTCTGGGCAACCTGGGCCAGGGTTTCACCACCCTCAGTGTGAAACATTTCTTCCTTGTATCTAGTCTAAGATACTTCCTTGATGGAAAGATATTTCCAAACACTCCTTCTGCCATAGCAACCATAGTTTCTATAATACAGAAAACAAGCAAGCAGGCAAGCAAAACAAAAAAGAAAGGGGCTTAGTTGTTGTATCTGAAAGATAAGCAGAGCTCCCATGAGGTCCGTAAAAGGTTTCAGTATTATATACTTATTTTACATGGAAGACAGTCAGACGACAACCCACAAGGACACTGATTTCAATCAGAATTAGAAGTCAGGCACCAAATTACCTTTGAAGACCTGGGCTTTAATTACTGCTGTTATGGAAAGCAGCGTAAAACCTGCTGACAAATAGGTAATGCCTAGTAGTTTTGCAGGCATGCAGCAACGACTGCCGCTGCTTTGACGAACACACGGTACAAGACTGGAGAAAAAAAAAGGAGTGAAGCCGAAGTTGAAGAATGTCAGCCTGCATTGCTGAGTAAGAACAGAGCTGCTAAATGTAAACACACTGAAATACTAATTAAAGTCACAGACCTCTCTCAGCTACCTAGCGAGATCCACAATACCTAGTGTATTAGATCACACATTTTGGGATCAAAGCTGATATCTTGGACAGGTCACAGGAGTTTGTGTAGATGTTTTATCTGTCATCCAGTTCCTCCACCATGTTAGCAATGTGCTTTTTCTTACTGTGAAACTGTGGCAGAGGGCTTAGATCAGTGCCAGATTAACCAGGCTAAATGAGTGTGGAGCTTGCATTGTGTCCTGAAAATGACTGAGTGTTGTTTTGATATTTTTGTTTTAGTAGAAACACAGACTGGCAGGAAAAAAACCCAAGCCTGTCATCCTGGTAATGCTTCGTATTGGCTCATTTACCGGTAGTAATGTGCAAGAGGGGCGCAGCTTATGGAAGCCTGAGAATTTTGCAGTGGAGGCAATTACTAATTCCGAGTTGCACAAAATCTGCTGCGTTGCACATAGTTTTTCACTACTTTCCTGAAACAGAAAAGATAAACAAAATCAGAGTAGTGCGAATAGCCTTAAAAAGGAATTTGAAGATGCTATTGGAAACTTATAAAAAGACACTAAATGACAGCAAGTTTTAGAAAACATGTTAAAAAAATTGTAGATAGTAGACATAGTAGATACATGACAGAAAATGTCATCATCAGTAGATACATGACAGAAAATGTCATCATCATGTCTCAAGATAATCATGCCACCATATCTTTGCATTACTCTCACAGTACTGCCAAAAGACTCTTCTCACTCATTATTTAAAAACTTCTTTGTACTTAAGCATTAAAACACTGAAACTGCCATGTTTGAGCAAAGAATCCATCGAGTCCATTTTCATGCTATTAACACGTCCCAGACTGGCTTCTTAAGGGTAAATGCACTAAACAGCTACCAGGTAATCTACTTGCAGAGGAAATTCTCCCTCACTCCTAAAAATAAGGGTCTTCCAAACATGGTTTCTATCCATTTTGTTTTTTAATCCTTGCTATATATAGCTGTCAATGCTATAATTAGCTGTACGTACTCAACCAGCTTTGAATCTTACCTGTCTAATCAGACAATATGCATTTGTTATTGTAGCCTGGTATAGATATATCCCTCCCGTCTCAAACCTCAGTTTTACCCCTCAAAAAACATTTGCATTTTACATAATTCAGTAGGAAAAATATACAAGTTTTGTCATGTGAAGTTTACATATTTCAGTATCATGAACACAGACTTTAAGTCCGAATTACGCACACTAAGCTATCTTTAAAAAAGTCCACGTTGTGTTTTCAGTGAGAGTTGTTGAAAAGAGGGAAGCAGAACAATTGCTTTACCGAGGCGTTGCTTCCTTTAATAATTTGTGCCACATAAAGAATACTTTTCACACTAGGTCATTCAAGAGAGATTTTGGTGGAATGTGAACATTCAGTTTATGCAGCAAAACCAAGCTACCACGATTTAATTCTGCTGCGTGCTCAATTTTTATATTGTACACCCATCAGTTGTTAAAGCATAGCTCCTGCTAAGCTGAAAACATAAAAGAGTCTTGGGTCGCTTCTGAAAAAGCTTGGAAATGTTTTATTCATGTATCAGTAGCACATACATTGCAGGGTGTATTGCTGGTGTCAAGAGAGAACTGAGTGACCCTTCACAGATGAGATGTTGTTAGTTTAGGATTTCGGCTGGGCTGTATAAAATTGATCATGTTTTTTCTTCAGCTCCAGGTCATTCACTCGGGACATTTTGATGAAGACTAAGCCAGAGCAATCATGCATTCATGAGCAGGATGCCAAGGGCTTCACGTGGACAACTGAAGGCTGATTGATAACCGAAGTTAGGATCAAGTATCTTTTCCAAGGCTACTGCATAATGATGAAAACGTTCCATCTTAAAGCACATACTGCAGAAAGCCTAGTGCTGCTCTTTAAACCGCTGCAGGTAAAACGATGGATTTAAAACAACCAGCCTCTTCATCTGCTGGGGCACGGCAGACCTGTACAGTGCATAAAACGTAATGTGTGCTCTGTAACGAGGAGCTTTGTGCCACTACGAGGCAGAGCCAAGAGATCCTGTTTCAACGTTATCTTTAATGCAAAACCAAGAAACGTTCCCCACTGTATCCATTACAATAAGGTTGCTGGATGATAAAACCTGCTACCAAAATCATGTCAGTCATGTATGGGAAATCAAATCCCCATGAAGCCTGAATGCACACAACATGCAAATGGCTCCAACCTGCTTCTAATACATGCACGTTTATATACATCCTCGCTTTCAGATACAAGGTGCCATTGTGAGCTCAGCTGCAGAGCGTGACATAACTTGAGCGCAGGGGAACGTTGGCTTGGAAAGATGGACAACAAAGAGCCAGGACCTGCAAGTGCTCCTTCTCAGGCATCCTCCCATGGGCCACAGAAGAGCAGCCCTGGGAGAAATCGCTCCCTACAAAACGCCGTACTAATGACATTAGGGAGCACGCTACTGTCTCCAGCTAGCCTGGGAGTATGTGCATGGTACAGGCAAAGCCTAAGTGTTTGAGGAATTAGGCTAAAAGCCGGGAATGGCTTCTCAAAATAGTCCTGAGTTCATTGGAAGCCATTTATTGAGATGTTAATAATGTCGCATTTCGATGTAGACAAAGTGGGGCTTATCCTTAGCACAAGACAGCAGCACCATGCACGCTGCCTTTCACACGTGGAGAAAGGCTCAGGGTACACGCTTTCATCTTGCTGAAAACCAGGAAGCCCCTAGGAGCAGCTTATGGGTGTAACAGCATTGGATCTGGCCCAAAATAGTTCACCTTGCAGAGAGCTTTGTTGAATGAAAGTGGTTCATTCAAGATCCCAGCTGAGTACTGCAATCTAAAAAAAAAAACTTAAGGGCAGAATATGATGTTGTGAAGGAAGGAACAGCAGGCTGCACACAAACTGTAAGTGCTCATTTTAGGCTATTTCATTCAAATAACAACACTATACTTTATTCAGGACATATGTGGCTAGCATATGTTTACAACAAAAGCCATGCCATGCATCAAACAGAAGCAGAATTGTTTCAGAGTCATTGCAATATACATTATCCAGACACACTCCAGCTGGACAGATTTGTGAAAGCGAGAGGTATAGGTAAGAGCTGGTTCCAGTTATTACAGGTGTCAATTTAAAAGAATTAAATAGCCATGAAGTGCATAGGATCCATTCGCCTCCCTTCCCTCCCACCTTCCCATTTCATTAAACAAATCCATCACATCCTCTCTCCCTGGGCAGATTTCTTCATCAGTGATTCCATTGTTCTGTGATGGAATGGAACAGAACAAAGGTTACCAGATCATTTCTCTCAATCACTCATCTGGTCTGCTGAAAACTCAAAAACTCAAGAGAGTTTAAATATGCTTAGATGCCATAAAAAAAAAAAGCAAAAAACAATCTGGCCCTGTTTCTCAAAAAAAAAAAGGGGGAGGAGGGGCATGCCACCAATTAAGCCAACCATCCCAATTCATTTGAATATTTAGCAAGAATTTAACTTCAAACATTCCTATACTTCATTTATTTTACTGGTACATCGTAGAACTCGACCCATTGTTGCACCCTTTCTTGTCGTGTCACAAAAGTCTCTCTACTTTCAGTTTTATGTTCTTTTTAGAAAGATACCCAGCCAGCTAAATGGTTGGTGTAATATTTTATCTTCATGCTTTCTTCTGGAGCATTCAGAGAGAAGCTAAACAAGGGAACAATGTGCTCTGATACTCCCTGCAGATTCCAAGACACATTCAAATGGTGAGCTTTGATAAACTCATCCCGCTCCTCTGGTTTGTTCAGCCTACTGGAAAAGTAAAGGAAGACAATCAAAGGTTTGCCGCGCCGTGTTCCCACCGGAGCCTCGGGAGGCCTCTCCGGGGGCCTCTTTCCCACTGAAAAAAATGCAGACTGTCGTGCAGCATGCCTAAGCGGCTAGGCATTTTTAAATGTATTTCTCCTTGTCTAGGGAGTAAAGATAAATCACTCAAAATATTGTTGGGCCTTGAAGGGTTATTTAGAAAGGAGCATACCTGAAAAAAAAAAAAAATGAAGACACAACTTTGGAATGTTGTGAACTGTAACTATTTGGTTTTGAATTCTCATCCAGTTAATTTTTGCTTTTTGGCAAAATACTGCACAAATTCCTACCTCTTGCAGCCTCTGTCCATCATCAAGCATGGCAAAACGTGAATTATTAGGATATTCTTATTATATTAACGTAGTCTGTGGGAACCAGAAACCTCAAGTAGTTAATTCACATACCTGATAACCAGAAGCTGAAAAACAGCTTTAGCCACTGTAAGGAAAACAACTCATTGCCACAGTAAGAAACAAAGGAAAACTCTGTTTAAGCACTGTTTTTTCTAAAATGAAAGCATAACAACACTTTGAAAGGGAAGAAGCTGCAATAAGTATGGAAAACTTATTACAGTTACTAGAGATATTAATCAAAGCTCACCCACTGATTTCAGAGTGAAATTCAGACTCCCAGTGTCATTAAACCTTACAGAGAAATAAAAATAATTACACTTCAGCATTTCTAGGCCTTGAGGTTTTTAATCACATATACTGTCTTGCTTAACAGTTCATTCACTTTATGCAGGCAAGTTACAAGTTTTTGTAGAGGTTTCTGGAAGTGCATCTAGAATGCAATTGCCTGTCCACTGTTTTATTTACAGGTTTTTTTTCCCCAATGAAAATCAGTAGCTAATAAATCAAAGCATAATTACACAAACACAAAAATACAATCATTAACACTTTACTGGATACAAATGATAAGCATAAGGAAATGTCCATGTACACTCACTGACATGAATTTGTTAGTTTGCTATTAATATATGATACTCTGGATCGATGGTAATGTAACTGAAAAACAGATGTGTATTTAAAAAAAGTTAGAGAACCACTCATGTTTGACATGATCTTGTAATGATCTATACACAGTGATATGATCATACATACTCACACATGATCATATCAACATTTTTTTCTGACAAGGTATTATCAAGGTAGTTGAACCTCCTCAAAGTTTGCTCTGATCAAGTACCAGATACTATTATCTAAAGTGTTGGATGATACAGAAACAATCTGTGCAAGTGTAGCAATTTTGAATCAGAAAATCTTAAAAAAGTAGTATTTACAAAGGTAAATTTTAAATTCACTGATTAAATTAAGACTCCAGTCTTCATATTCCAAACACCTGATCTTTTAATTTCTTATTTTTGGCATTTTGCTCTCCTCTCCCCATTCCTTCTCCCCACCACAAATATTAGCCCATGTTTAAAGTAAACTATCACAATTAAAACTCTTCAAAAAAAAAACCCAAGCAGTAAGTTATTCACCTTGTGCCAATTAAAAAAAAAGCAGCACTAGAATATAACTCAAAAGATTCCATAAATCCTTCATAGTTAAGGAAAGTTCCAAGAGCAAAAAGAACTTATACAACTTGTAGAACTTGGGAGAGAAATAAGAGAAAGAAGAGACATTTATCCCTTGATTTTTTTTTTTTTTCTGAACTTCATTTACAAAAAGCTCCTGGTACTTTTCCCAATGTTTCCACACCTCCTTCCTTTAGCACATATGGTTTAATATACAATTTATATAATATATCAAATTCAAATTCCCACCGTAAATAATTCAACTCTTACGAAAACTGGTGGGTTTTAGCCATTTCCAAACTAGCCCTGCCTGGCTAGCCATTTGGTTAGGGTTTAGAAGTTAAATAAGAGGATTCTTATATATATATTCTGTTTTAGCTTTGTAACAATTTAATACAAATGAAATCTACAAGAAATGCTTTTCACTGATATTTTGTTTCTTTTGCATGCATTCTACTACCCATAGGTTACAACCATATAGGGTGCGTGAGAAACAGAACCACTGGAGCTTTTCTAAGTTTTCTACTCGTTCTGCGAGCCATTTGGCTTTAATGAATTTACATGGAAAATAAAATCTCTAAGTCCTTATTCCAAATGGAAGGTAAACCCTCTAGCCTTTTTTCTTGGTGGAGTGTTATCATCCATCCTCATTACAGGATACTGCATTTCTTCTCACTTTTAAATCAGGGGTTGCCAATACTGTCTCTTTTTCATTCCATCTTGTTTTTCAAATTCCAACTCATTTGGTGAAACAGCTCATCTTTCTACTTCATTGCCGAAGACGGTCTTTTCACATGGGTCAGCTTTGGAAAGTCAGAATACTGAGTACTTCTCTAGGTCAGACTGGTACTAATTTGAGTATGGAGAGGAACCAAGCTGGTTTGATGCGGAGTTTTGGATTGATTTATTTTCATGCTGGGTCGGAGATCTAGCCATCTCAGAGGGTTCAGGAAACTGGGTGGGGAGTGGTAGCCATTTCCATGCCAGAGTCTCTTAACAGCAAAAATACAGAAGAGAAACTGAGAGAATGAAAAGAAGACTTGTGGTTGAGTGAAGGGAATTTCCATGTCCCTGAGTGGTGGTATTGTTCACTGAATTTGTGACAGCTGACAGAGAAGTGGAACTTGCTGCAGAATTGTTTGAAGGTGTTGGACTTGTTCCATTGGGATCGCAGTAGATCTAGAATGCGGGGAAGAGGTAGGGGGAGGAGAAGGGAAATAACAAAAAGGAGGGTTTGTGTTTCATTGTTTGTTGTGGGTTTTTTGTTTGGTTTTTTTGTTTTTTTTTTTTTTTAAATCAGAAGACAAATTAGTAGTAATGAACAGTGTGTAGCACCACTCAGTCACAGTACTGAGATACGATACACACAATTGCTCATGCCTCTTACTGTGCAGTTAAGGACAAAGACATTTTGAATTGCATGCATGGCATTTGTTAAACAAATCTAACATTTTTTGTAAATGGTTTTCTGTTGTTACATAACTATCACTTTATCAAAACCTTGCACTAAAACAAAAGGGAATAGAGAAGTAGGTTTCAAGAACACCTCACACCAAAAAAATGCAAATGTAAAGCTATGCAAAGACAAATCCTAGGATAAAAAAATAAGACTTTTGGACAACAGCATGAATTCATTGTCTTTGCAGACTACGCCAGGAACAAAAATATGAACAAGAAACGATGAAGAACCTATCAACACTGTTTCTGGGATACACTGGTTTGGAGACTCCTTTCAAGCAATGGTAGGGCTTATGTGAGTGGGCTTAATATTTCAGCCTTTTGCAGCTCCTGTCTTGCTGTAGTAAACTGCAGGACTTAACACAATGGAACTATACTGATTAAATCATAACCTATCGGCATGCTAGAGCATACAAACAAGAAATGCAGTGGAAAGACCATATAATATTAGTAAATTTAAAAAATGCTAACAGATAGCAAAAATAAAAAAATATCATTCCCCCCCCGCCCCATAACTCTGCATCATCAGGAAAGAACACACAAATTTGCACCCTATGTAACTTCAGTATCAAGCTATTTCCTATACACGCACAGGAAAACTTTCAAAGCCAAGCTAACGTGTTCTTTTCTTTAAGTGCAAAAAAGCATGCAATATATGAGGATGAAAAACAAGGGCAAGAATTGCATATCTGCTCCCTGAAAATGAGCACAGTTTAGCAAGCCTGGCTTCAGCTCTGTGGCAGCTGAAACTTGTATTATACCAGAGCCTTCTGGCAAGCTCCGATAGACTTCACTGAAGTAAAAACAAATGTTGGGTTTTTTTTAATAAAAAAAGCAGTTAGTTTAATAAATAATATGCTCTGTAAAAGGTGTCCTTATTGTCTCATATTTCTAGTGCTGCTGAGAAAATTAATTTGTTTTAGCAGAAAAAAATAATTATAGCCCCTCAATGCTGAAGTTATGAAGTCAATGTTACATTTAAAGAAATTAATCATGCGTTTTTCTAGTATTTTCTACTGAAAAAAAAAAAAAGCATATAGTAGAAAAATACCAGGATGGTGTAAAGCTTATGGGAGTTAGGGTTTTTGGCAACCAGCAACATGCTGGAAGCTATTTAGGACTGCGGGATTAAAAAAAAAAACGCAGTGTGGAATTTTCTGTTGAAACCACTCCGAAAGTGATCAATAATGAATTGCAGTTAATAACCTACACGCTGGATACGAGGCAAGTCCCAACCCGTCCTAGAATTTTTTTTTTTTTTTCAGTCTTCATACAAAGTCTCCACCGCTGTTTCACACTCAGTTATATATTTTTACAGTTTTCTGAAACAGAAAGCCTAGTTTCTGGAATTTTTTTTTTTTTGGTGGGAGAGCAGGGGCTCGGAGCCAGGTTCCACAGCCTCGCGGTGGATGGGACCCCAGACAGATCTTAACGCGCATGTGACAGGCAGCGGTAACCCAAAGGGTCTGATCCTGCTCTGGCCACTGCCAAGGGCTCCGCGGGGCGCGCTGCAGGGAGCGATAACGCCCTTCCTCACAAACAAGGCGGGAAGGGGGGCAGAATGACCCAAGCAACCCCCAGCCATCCCTTCGCTGCTTATTTTTATGGCACTGCGTTACCGGCCCCTTGCAAAGGGTGCTCTCTAGGCGCAGCACAGCGTCGGGTGCCGCTTGGCCGCTTACGGAAAGGCGAACCACTGCTGCCTTCGCTGC
>NW_010563537.1:68841-111339 GCF_000687285.1 Phaethon lepturus | reverse complement strand
GGAGTCTGTGGGGCAGGGCAGAGTGGTCCGCTGGCTGCGGCCGGGGAAAGCCCTGAGCACAGGGCACAGGTTTGCTCTTCTTTTCACCTGCAGCTGAGGCGTGAGGTCGGCGTAAGCGTGCAAAATACCGCTGGCTTTGTGCGGGGATTGAAGTTAGCGCATCCCCGACTGAGCTGTCTGCAGCTCTTTCATCCTAGCGCGGTGAAAATGCAGCGTAGGAGAGGCTTACAGCCCCGGAGGTCGCAGTGTCGTTATATGAAAAAGGGACAGGGGGAGGGAGAGGATCGATGTGGAGTTTTGTGAGGGGAGAAGAGTTGCCCCCAGTCCTGCAGAAAGCATGGATGAAACTGGGTGCAGAAGGAAGTGCTTCTGCTCTCCAGCCTCATGCACTACACAGCAGAGCAGACTGTTTCTGAAGACTGTCTTCCATCAGGCTGTCCTGCAAGGAGCTGCCAGTCACACATCCAGCAGTAGTAGTGTCCGCCGCCAAAACCCTTGCATGTTCATAAGCTTGCTAAAGCGTATGTTTCTGAATCTACCTCTAGCACACGATGCTCGTTAATGTATTATTATCGTCACTTAAATATGTACATATTTCTCCTCCCCACAGGCGCTTTGAGGCAGGAACTTGTCTCTTGTGATGTGTTCGTACAGGGCGTAGTAGAGGGGAGAGCAGATCGAGGCTGAAACCTCCGAGTGCTATCATTTACAATTAAGTACCAGTAACATAGCATGGGATATATTTCCAAGACTCCACTGTGTGCACTGAAGAAACCTTTTAAGTCCTGCAATCCTGGCATAAGTTCCTGGACATAACTTCCTCTCACATACGCATAGTTAGCTCCGCCATCCCCATCATCCACGTCTCACAGGGTCGTTGTATTCAGCCCGTTGCTGAGTAAAATCCCACAGCACGGGGTTGCTTTGTAGCTGTGAGTTGTAGCCTTCTGTGCAGACCATGATAACTACGTAGTGCTGTATCAGCCATGCAGGGATGTTGATACATGGGTCACCCTGATGGTTCACGTCTTCCTTTGCACTGCGTTTTTGCTTTGCAATGTAGCTATCTATCTACTGTATTACTTTAATTTTCTCTGTTTTTAAACAATGCCAAGTAATGAAGTAAACTAAACTCACTTTTCTCGCTTGGTTTGTCCTTCAGATCTATTTGGCTTTTCACAGACAATGTTCCCAAAGACTGTATGATAATTTCCAGTGGCTGAACGAGGAGGCGCATTGGGGCCCGTACAGAAGAGGAACGGGAAGAGGAGGGCAAGAGCTTCCTACTGTCCCTCTGGCAGAGGTACCGAGTGCGTGGCGTATCTGCAACGTGAGCAAAGCACTAGTTTTCAGAAAGCGAGCGAGACCGAGAGCCACTCCAAGGCACCCGGAGCACGGGAGGAAGAGGAGCGGCACCACCATGGATAAGGACAGCGCAAACGTGCCTGACCAGCAGTATGAATGTGTGGCTGAGATTGGGGAAGGAGCCTACGGGAAGGTGTTCAAAGCCCGAGACTTGAAGAATGGAGGTCGCTTCGTTGCGCTGAAGCGGGTACGGGTGCAGACCAGCGAGGAGGGGATGCCACTGTCCACCATCCGAGAAGTGGCAGTTTTGAGGCACTTGGAGACATTTGAGCACCCCAATGTGGTCAGGTGAGGAGGTGGGGCAGGTGTGCCGATCAGAGGGAGGCTGGTTTTAGTACATGAATTGCGCAAGCAAGCGTTTGAGTACGTAAATGGACTGGACACTAGTTTGGGTTTGTGGATGAAGTGAGCACTAAACTGTACATGAAGTGTGGTCTGAGGTTTCAGCAGGCCATGGCGCTGCCTGCCAGACCTCACCTCATCCCTGTGCATTACCTCCCACACACACAAACACCCATCTCCAGAGGCATAGGTGTGTGACTTAAGCGTTTGAGTGGATGGGCAAGGAGCCATATATACACTATTTCCTCAGGCATAAGAGAGAATGAAAAAAAAAACCCAATGTCTCCCTGGTTTTGTCTCAGGTATTAGTTCTGCCAGCTGCAGCTGATTTTTAGCAGCTCTATTCATTATCGAACTGGCAAAGGTGTTGAGAGCGGTAATGGAATGTGCGTTCCACCTTTTTAGATGCTTTTATAGAGTTGTAGATTATCGTGTTAAAAAGAAGTAACAGCTTAAGACTTCAAGCTTTGTAGGCGGCCTCACGGTTTGACTGGTACTAATTTCACTGCGTGCTGATGATCATGCTACCAAGAGTGCAACAGTACAGACGTCAGCCCTTGCTTCCAAAAAGGTAGCACTGGCCCCAGGATGTCCTTTCTGTTGTGTCGGTAGCATAAACCCCGGATAAATGACCGGTTTATAAATGTTCTCTTGAACAGGTTCTCTCAACAGTAAGGCTGGCCCTACTGTAACCTCTTAAATTTTTCTATAGCTGGAAACCTCCTGTGAGCATCTTTTATTAATATTATGAACTTTAAGAAGTAAGCTTCACTTTGCAGATACCCAGGTACGCAAGTAGCATCTTGCTGATGGTGCTGTATTGACAAGAATATTTCCTCTTATTTGTGGTGTTGTACACACATATTGCATAGCAAAAGGAAAGTATTTTATACTTTATATTTCACTAACACCAAAACTCTTTCAATCCTAGAGAAATAGATGCTCTGAAGTTAGAGGTGACCTTCAAAATGGCTTGTAGCTGTGTGTTGTGGTTTAAACCCAGACAGCAATGAAGCACCACACAGCTGCTCGCTCACTCCCCCATGGCAGGGTGGGGGAGAGAATTAGAAGGGCAAAAGTGAGAAAACTCGTGGGTTGAGATAAAGACAGTTTAATAGGGAAGGCAAAAGCCGCGCACACAAGCAAAGCAAAACAAGGAATGCGTTCACCACTCCCCATGGGCAGGCAGGTGTTCAGCCACCTCCAGGAGAGCAGGGCTCCATCACGCGTAACGCTTACTTGGGAAGACAGATGCCATCACTCTGAACATCCCCTCCTTCCTTCTTCCCCCCAGCTTTATATGCTGAGCATGGTGCCGCATGGTATGGAATATGCCTTTGGCCAGCCTGGGTCAGCTGTCCTGGCTGTGTCCCCTCCCAGCTTCCCGTGCACCCCCAGCCTGCTTGCTGGCGGGGCAGCATGAGAAGCTGGACCGTCCTTGACTACTTCGCAACAACTGAAAACATCAGCATGTTATTGACATTATTTTCATCCCAAATCCAAAACATAGCTTCATACTAGCTTCTGTGAAGAAAATTAACTCTATCCCAGCTGAAACCAAGACACTGTGATCTTCTTGTTTTAGGTTCTGGGACGAGGGGGTTTATAGCAGGTGCAAGAGGAAAGATGAGACAGAGAATAATATTTAAAATACAAAAGTGAATAGCTAGAGATAAATTCATTTTTGTTCATCTCAAGGCAGCATAATACAACAATCTCATTTCTGCCTAAACTGAACAGGCAAAGCGTGTGTATTCTGAAATACTGATAATGGAGGGTGTGTCGTCGGCCTCACTGCAGTAAGCAATGGGATACAGGCTGCAGCTCACACTTTTCCATTGCTAATCAAGCAAATCCACAATTTGGTTAATAACCATTATTTTGAATGGCACCTAGTAATGCCAGAGGCTTAGTCAACAAATTTAAAAAGTGGGGCCATCCTAGTGTGGACAACATCTCCTGGCTTGGTCTACAGAGAGGTACACACAAAGTAGAGATGATTGAGAGTTCTCAAAACCTCTGAAATCTAGCCCAAGAATTTATGAGACTAAATGAGGATTTAGTTGTCCATCCAGGTATAGACATTTACATATTTGAAAACTGTAAACCTTTTTGGGGAATAATTCAACGTAGCAATACTTATGGATTTTTCTGCCATTGAGACCTTTCCACATGAAGTATAAGGTTTTTTAAAGAGCTTTCTAATCCTGAATTCAGCGAAATCATGAAAAATGAAATTCTTGTTTTCCAAAAAGCTATTTTATGAACTGACTATGCTGCTGCAGGCCTGTTGTACTTGGGTTTAAGTGCAGTGCAATCTCAACATAGTGTTGCATAAATATGTTGAAGCTTAAAATATTTTTACAGGTTTGAATGAAAATTCATTCTCTGCAAGCAGTAAGTATTTCAACCAGCACTGTGAGAATGTAGTTTCAATACAAAAATCTCTGAAAATGCGTTCCAGGTCCTCAGAGAGATTTTGTGGAGCCTGTACCTTTGGCCATAAACAGCATTTCAGGTGCAAGGGGTTTGGGCTGTGATGTATCAGGATGCTTGGGACCTCGGCTGAACACCTTTTTCCACAAACAGGCAGGGGAGTTTAAGAAGCAATTTCAAACTGTATCTCTTCTAAAATGGGAGGAATGCTATTTAAGAACTCACCTCTGTTTTGCATGTTTTTAATCTCCAGAGCAGATGAAGCGATAAGTAGCACCTTGGTGTGACTGAAATCATATCCTTAAAATGAAAGATTATTTGAAAATATTTAAATGCCCCAGTTCTGTTGCAAAATACGGTAGAAGAGTTTGTAATTTATTGAAATTAAAGGTCTATTTTTGTATTATGCAAATATACTCATAAAAGGAAATGCTCTAAAAGAAGATCTGCAGTTTTAAGCAGCTGACCTAGCTGTATGCAATAATTGAACATATTATGCTCACAAAAATCTTCGTTGTTTGGGCATGCGTTCTGGAAACTGGTATCATGGCCAGGCTAGTAAATAAAAATAATTGCAAATGCATTGTCTATATACTGGATTAAAGTATACATCATTTTCAGAGCACCAGATAACAACATAAATATTTGAAATCAAAATATTTTGATTTTGAGGGAACATCTACCTTTTTTCTGAATAGTGCAGGCAACTAGCCTGAGAGAAATAAGTGAGAACTGATAATATAGTGTTGAATCTGCTACCTCTGAGTAATAGTGTGTGTGATCCAGGAGTCGCTCAGTGCAAACCAACAGTCATTCTGTGAGTCAAAATTGAGAGAGACTTCAAACAGATGAGCCGCATATGCCCTGCGCTCGGCTGTGGTACCCCAGCATCAGCTGACGGCACTGGCAGAAATCACAGGCCATGTCTCATCATGCTGAACTCAAATGGCAGGTCTGGGTATCTCCAGAGAGTACAGTAAGGAGCTGAGCAGTCCAGGGCTTCTCTGTCTCCATGAAGTGGTGCTGATCGTGAAGAACGGTTTGGTAAGGAAAAGACCTGGTACTTGCAGGCAGAGGTGGAGCTCCATGGCTTTGCTGGTCACGGAGCCGTGAAGCAGGACCAGCATTACTACTGCAGCCCAGGCTTGTCATAGCGGTCGTAGATTCCCTTCCTCTAAAATCCTGAGGAACGCTTAGAGCCAAAACTGGTTTCCAGTGCTTGGCATTGGGGATGGAAGAGAATTTTCTCCATGAAGTAGAAGTGCCTAAACAGTATAGCATAATTTTAAACAAAATATTTATCATATTTTTCCATGCTACTGCGTGCTAATTATGAGAGCTTTGTTTCACATTCCTTCTCTCCAAGTCTATCACTTCCATATTCATACAATGAAGAGATGCATTTTCCACAGCACAGTTGCTTTTACAATGATAGATCATGAAGTTACATAAGACTTCACCACAGAATAAAACAAAACGAAGTGCAAGATAAGAAGCGAAAGGAAGTCTAATCTTCATCACAAAGTGATGGTAGTGGAAGCCTCTGGACTATTGACTATAATGGGAATAAGGCCTGGTGGACTGATCTGAAACGTTGTAAGACTGTGAAAAATAGTGTGCAGAAAGGCATGGCAAAAATACAGTTAAAAGGATGATTGCTATGTGCTTAAAATCCTCTCCTGTTCACATTTGCCCTTGTATAGAGCTCCCCTCCATCAGGGCACCTTAATCTATTTAATCTTCACAAAACAAAATAAAAAATAGAATCTTCAAGAGTAAATCTTACTGTGAATTGCTCTAAAATGAGGTATGTTGTAGGCTTTGAAATGCCCTTTGTAACTGGTAGGATGATTAAGGTACTCCTCTAGCTTACCTTTCAGATAAGATGTAATGCTGTACTAAAGCTTTACGACATACAGTAGTTAAACCTGGCAAAAGTTGGTCCAGCACTTACGTAGCTTAGTGCTATTCTGTTTGGGAAAAATGAAATATATGTAGACAAAGGACAGACTTTGCCAGGAATAAATGACATATTAGATTCAGGAAATTCCTGTGTGTAAAACTGGGAGTATTCCCTGCTGCAATATATCTATAAAAATTCTTCTTGTGATTATAATGCTAAATTCAGCAATATATTGTGTTCATTTTATCTCTCTCTTGCTGGTAATCAGATGAATAATTTTCCCCTAATGTTAATCATCCATCAAACTGTGAATTTGCACTCTGGAAAGGTGATATACAAGACAGAACACTGTAATTCTTGCCGTGCTTGTTTTCTAACATAGATATATTTAACAGTTTTAATAGTGTTAAACCTTAAGGAAATAGGGCAAACCTGCAAAGTGGTATATCTTTGTTTCCTGGCTCACAGTTTTTTGACAAATACAACTTTTTTGGTGTTTTCATGGGTTAGTAAGTCTCCAATTTTAAAATAACCAAAATTATATTGAATATAATCTGTTAGAATATAATCCGATCTGGGTTATTATTTCAAAGATAAGTGTCAGAAATCTTGCTATTCAAGGTCATCATTACCATATAATAAGGAATTAGAAATCTTAGTTCTCTCCTTCCTGTTAATTTGCAGAATAGGTGCCCCAGCCAATTGACTTAGATTCAACAGAATGATCCACCTAGCTGGAAGTGTAGCTCTATTCCGCAGTCTTTTTGGTATACGGATCACCGTGGGGAAAACCCGGTAATTATGAGTATTTGCACAATTATGCCATGTTCCAGGTTTTATGTTATTTTATATCCATTGAAATATAAATGACACTGTAAACCGCCCTCTCTGGTACAGCAATACTGTCATGTTGCTTTTTCCCTACTTTTCCCTACTTTTGCAATCCAGTGGTCCATCCTTCTTATCTCCTGGTTTGCACCTGAGTACTTGATGAAGCCCATCAACTGATTCCCTTGGCAAGGAAACCTGAGTGTGGAGGGAAGAAGCTGGGGCACACTTGACACCCCCATCCCCATGTGCCCAGACATTAAGACCAGCAGGACTTGACCCTGCTCAAAGGTCCTAGAGGCGTATAATGGTTTGGTGCTTAAAATTGCATTACACAGAGATAGAAGGTGTCTTCTTGTAAGTGTCTGATGTTCCCTGTCTAACCTGACGGAGAGAGCATTCAGGACGTACCTGTACCAGCTCATCAATACACAGCTAACCTTTCGCAAGGCAATTTGAACTTCTCGTTGTTTTGCTTTGTTGTTTGTCAAACTGAAATGCTGTGGGAGCGTACAGAGGGAAGAGAATTTCAAAATGCAGTAGCTAATTTTGTTGCTCTTTTCAGTTTATGGTGAAGCTGATATTGCCTGCTGGCTCTACTACTGTACTGTTAATAAGTTTAAAGGATGATCTTCTCCAAATCATTGACATGTTCTATCCCGTCAAGTGAAACATTTCTATTTTAAGGGGTGTTTGTCTCCAGTGAATTCTGCTTCCTTCCTTACTTCCTTTTTCTGCCAAGCTAATGTTAAACTTCTAGTGTGACATCATTCTTACAGATCAGCAGTGCACTATATTGCGCCATACAATTTATAAATTGCAAGTGAAGCAGAAGAAACTGAACTTGAAACTTAAAGTTGCCAAGGTTAAAGGAATTAATGTGGCAGATGAGCCTCCACTGAACTAGAAGAGGTGGATGAGTAATGGGAAGGAAAAACTGAATGAACTTCACAGTCAGTTTTAGTCTAACACAAACAGGATGGTCTTCAAGGCAGATGTGAAGACGGGAAGTGCCTTGGTGGGAGAGAGGTATTTCCAGGCTTGAGAGCAGTGGTGGTTGGAGGGGAAGGGAGATGGTCCCGGCACTGACCTGCCACTGTGAGGAGGGATGCTGCAGAGGTCTTGGAGAGGAGGGGACTGCCTACCTGGAAATGTGGCTTCTCTGATGGCAAGAGGGGAATGATGTGGCTGACATGCAATAGGGTTTGGCAGTAGGTAGGAATTGGAGAAGTTTGTTAAATTGACAGAGGACACTATGAAGTTAATGCACATGAATGCTGGCCTGTCATAATCTGCTTGCAACCCTTCAGTACACAGAATAAGCACATACAGGGAAAATAAGTGATATCCTTCCTATCCATAGGAATTGTTTATTAGTAATGGATGTGATGACTTAGTTTGAATACATGATCTGCCAGAAACAGGACAAGATAAGAGCATGTCAGGAAGGAAGGGTTGAATATGGAATAGCCTTCTGAGCCTTAGGAAATTCAGTTTCTGGAGTGAGTACAAGCTTTCTTCAAAAAGTATTTTATCTTATTCTGAATCTAAGCTTTTTACAAAAAACATGTTTCCAGTCTTTGTGTGAGTAAATGTTAGTAATTTTAGATGATGTCTAGTGTTCCCTGCCTTCTTTAAATCTGTGGAGGGTTGTGTCTATGCTGTTCTTGAAAAGATCTAGTCTTGCTGGGTCCTCCTCAGAAGAGAAGACCAACTCATTTCACCACAACCATTGCTGGTGACAGCCTGCGAGTGCCAGGCAAAGTGTAGGTATCCCCTGGGTTAATGGAGTGGGGCCCAGGGTTCAAAACTGAGCCTTGGAAAGGACAGGAGTGTGGGTGCTCCACCCCACAGACAGGGTCTGGGGTAGATGAATTGGGACTTTCCCATTTGCTTTGTGGTACATCAGTGCCGGCTGAAGCGCAGAACAGAGCAGGGAGAAGGAAAGTGCTCGCTTTCCAGGTGTTTGGCAGAGAGTAGGCTGGAGGCTGTGACTTAGCAGAGCACTAAAGGAGTCACTCAGGTACACGTGGTGGGATTTAAGTCACTGTTTGAAGTTTAGCCCAGATGTAAGTGCATTGTCAAATAGAAATAACTAGGATATTAAGTAGGCACTGAATTTTAAAATGCTTTTCTGAATAGAGTTCAGGGACAATATATGTAAGAATAGGAATCACAGATACTGATTCTTATTCATGTATTACATTAACTGAAGGCTTATTTCTAGAGAATTTTTCTATTAAAAGTTAATCATGAAGAATAAATAATGTAACTATCCCAATGTAGCAGTAGCGTGAATTTGGCATCAAGGGTTGTTATTAGTCTTTGTAGTAATTCTTAGTTGAATTAATTTTCTTCTGAAGTTTTAAAATTATTTTATAAAGTTTCATAACCCTAAATAAAATAGAAGTTGCTGTTCACTCCAAAACTTTGCAGCTCTATATACAGCATTTGGTTTTTACTCTGTGTATGGAATCTAGTTGTTTTCCAGTTTTGCTGAACAAGTTGATTCTTAGTGATCTAACAAATGATCAAAAGATAACTGTGTGCATACACATATATAAATAAGATGTGTTTTTTCATTCAGAAGAGGAAATTTCTCCTCCTGTATCAGTCCTTCATAAATTTTTCTTATATTCCGAGAAATATTTTAAATTACGTGTGCATGATTATTGAACAGCTATACCTTTAAACTATAAAGCGTTTGTTATTAATAAACAAACCGCTTTAGAATTTTCCAAGGAGTGTTTCTTTCCATCATGTACTTTGACATTTTCCATTTGGGAAACCTCCATTTGGTTTTGATGAGATTATCATCAAAGTGGGGAAATGCGACTGTTGATTTCCAAATTGTTTCAAAATACCTCATTGCACCCAGATTATTGTATTGATTTTCCTATTTATTTATTTATTTACCCTTGTCCTTCAAAAATTTGTCTCATCCTTAGAAAATGTTCACAGAAAAATATTCTGCTAAATAATAATTTTAAAATCAGGCCTTAAAATTCTAACACCACAGTTATGTTTTCTTCAGGCAGAATGAAGAACGGTTTACATGAGTAATAAGAAACTCTTCTATGTGATGCTTTAGATGTCTTTTTAGGATTTTAGAAGAAGATGGGTCTCTAGCCTAAGAAGCATCCCACATAATTTTAGGACCAGGTGGTGATTTCAGATACCTAAATACCGGGTGTACTGGAATGTGGCAATTTGCTGATATTGGTAGAGTTGCCCCAGGGGAGATTTCCCCTGACATACCTAGCAAACAATTTACAAACTTAGCAAAATGTTCCATACTGTTTTAAAAGCATTCGTACTAACTCTGACTGGTTATCAGTCTGGATTATCATTAAGAGGTGACTGATCTTTTCTTAGTAAAAGAAAATAAAAACAGTAACTCTCATATTAATTCATCTTTGCAGGAATTTCCCATATTTAATGATTGAAAACTTGGTTCTAGTGCAAATGAATCATACCAAGTTTAAATGAAACCCATTGAGTTTGGACTTTTGCAACATTAGTCAGTGCAGAATGTTACATGTTTTCACAGAAACAGAGAAAGGAAGTGAGAAATAGAATGGAAAAGCCCATGTGATTTTTTTTTTTTTTCCCCTCTCTTTTATGTGAAGCTTTGGCTAGCCTTTTAATATCTATTTGAAGTGTGGCCAGTATGATAAATAACTGAAGGTGTCTGCTGCTGTTTGACAATGTCAGAGAATTCCCTTCTCCCTGAAATCAATTAATTATAAACTGGAAATTTCAGTACTTGGTTCACTGTTTCTTACGTTAGCATATTTCTAGGAGCTTTCTGTGAATGTAATTCCTAGCTGCACTGGTACTTTTGTTTCTCTTCATCTGTGGAGCCAGGGCTCTACTGTAAGGATAGAATTCTATGACTATTTTTTTTTTTTTTCCACATTTGATGTGGTATTTTGCATACAGCTGCAGAGTAGACAGTTACCTTTGAAAAGAACATTTGGCTGGTTTAATTTGATTAGAGCAAACCACCTCAATCATTTCTGAACTAAGACCGTTTTCATTTTAACTTGGCAGTAGGAGTTGGAAATGTAATGACTGTGCTTAGATGTTTGGGGGAGTTCTGGTTTGGATATGCAGCTACTGCTGAAGTGAAACAACCTTAGAGGACTTTGCCCACTCTCCTCCTTCCCCATAAAAAGGGAGAGCTGTGAAGCCATTGAATGTCACATTTAACTTTCACTCATTATTGGAATTAGACACCTTGTGAGTCTTTCTACCAAGAATTGGAAACCTTTAATGCACTGAAATACATAATCATACATTTTAAACCCCCATGATACTAAAAACACATATAGGATATGAAAGTCTTTCATTTACAACAAACTTAAACATCCCTGGCAACAGCATTTTGAATGAAGTTACAATAAAATCCAACATATAAATAGAAATATGGTGGGTTTCTCATAGGTATATTGTATCAATGTTAAAATTGTATCCCTTTTAGTAAGTCTTGGTGAGGTTCCCACATTCTGTCATTCTCCCAACTTTGACTTTCCACCCCTTTCCTCACCATATAAATATATTGTGATTTTTTTGATGTTGCATATTAAAGATGAAATTAGATTCTTCATATTTACAGTATTATGTATTACATATAATTTTTACTTTTCAGTTGCCCTCACTGGTGATCAAATCATTTTCCTAGAAAAACTCTTGTGGCTGTCTGGAATATCAGCATGTCCCATAATAAATGACAGCCTTTCAATAAATTATAGTTGGATGGTATTCTCAGAAAAGACAGTTCTGATCTTTAAGTGATCTGACTTTGCAGTAGTGGATCATCATATATGCAGTATTTTAACCAGAAGATTACAGTTGAAGGAAGATCTTCTGGTTATTCTTGTATTATGTTCTGAAAACCAACATGCACATTTAACTGCTCATCTATGTGAGCAGCCTAGCACCCGCTGCTAACGGGGCAACTGCATCCACATCTTCCACTTAATCCAAGAATGCAGCTGTAAATTTAAGGCTTGAGTTTCCTCTGGTGAAGTTGAAGTCCATAGAGCTACACTGATCCAAACAGCTCTGGTTGTTCAAATCATAAATTCCTAATGTTAAGATGAACAAAAATGCATTAAGACAGGCAGACTGTGCAGAGGTGTCCCATCAATCATGCACATTTGAGACTTTACCATTCAGATTTTAGATGCTGCAGATATTGAGTTCACCATACTAGGGTATAAAAGTAGTTCTTTCATTAGGAGTTTTTTCACTGATGTGGACTTAGAGTTTTTGTTGACCTGCTTCACTCCTCCCAATTACATTCCCTTTTAGCACCACAAATAATTCCTCTCTACCTTAGTACATAGCCTCTGAAATATTTGATGTCCGTCTCTGTGTGGTCACCTAAGCAATTTGCACAATGCTGTGCTTACTCCTGAACTCCAGGTTGCGTCACGGACAGGGACATTTCAGTGCTATGTACATCTCCCTTCTTCAAGAGGAAACGCTTCTATAGCTACAACTAGAGACCTTCTGACTGATGTACAGCATTGAAAATTTATGTTTAACTTGCTATTCACTAGCACCGCACTAAAAACTTTATTATTTATTTCCAGGTTTCTTCAGGACAGTGAAAGTTAATGACCTGTATTATTTTTCTCTCCTAGGATGTAGGTTATAAGGTGAACCTCGTTTTGCTAATTTTATCTAACAGCATGTTTTGTTTGTATTTGTGATCTTTACAACACAGAGATTGGGCAGCATCTGCACTTTTAATTAGTGTGTTGTTTATCCTTAGATAACCTTCTAGATTGCTAATGGAGGTCGGCGTACCCACTGATCTTCGTGGTTTCCTCGCAGACATCTCTAATCAATTTCTTGCCTTAATGTTCATCTCTGCTTTTTATAAAATGCTGAGCAACAAGTTTTGATCAAAGCAATGATAGCCATACCCAGACAGGTTTGAATCAATGACTACAGTCTGAAAATCAGAATTAAATGTCTCATTAAACTTAAAAGATTTGGCATTCTTGGAAGGGCCCAGACAAGTTAGTACTTCTGCAGAACTGAGCACCTGTATCTCTCCATTGCACGGAATCCCGTGCATTACATTTATAACATCATTAAAAAAAAAAAAAGTTACCTGGCATGATTTAATTCTGTGCTGCTTATTATTCATGTTTGTTCTCGCCATAAGAAGCCAAGAAGGTTTTATTAATTTCTACTTTTATTTGGTCAGATTAAAACATTTTTTAGAGATGTCATTTATTTCAAAAGCAAATCTTTATGCAGTAGTGAAAAAATACAGAGAAATGGGACTGGAACTGAAGCCCGTGGCAGTACAACAGCAAGAATAGTTAGGAGTTGCACAGAAGAGTCAGGTAACCCATTTGACTAAAAATGAAAGGTATTTGTGGCTGTAGATAAAACCCAGATAGGTGAATAACACTGATGAGGGAGTCCTTTTAGAAGACATTTTAAGTATATTTGCAGTGGCCCAAATCAATAGGATATTGTGATGTCTGTAAGAAAATACATTTCAAAGACTGCTTTCAGGAACCCAAAGCTGAGAGTGGACAAGACGGTTCTGCAGAAACAAAGCTTAAGTCATAAAAAGCAAATTTAAATCTTCTGCCATTCTCTAGATCAGTGAAAGGATATTGAGCCTATAATTCTGGAAGAAGCTGGAAAATCAACTAAGGTTACTAAAACGGTAATAAAGGACAATTTCAACCACTGTTCGTAATAAAGTGGACAAATGAGACAAAGTTCAAAAGACAAAACTTACAGACACCGTCAATGAAGCAGCTGTTCCTGGAGTACCGGAGAGATCACTCCCTGCACAGCCTGAAGTAACTTGCAGTAGCTGGTTTAAGAAATTCTTATAGTCAAGACACAGAGTCATAGTGACCACAATAATTAAATCTGATATATTTGGGAAAGGGGTGATTCACAAATTTAATATAGTAACAACAGGCTTAGAAAAGAGCAATTAAGAAACAGCAGATAATCCAAAATTCAACAGTCAAGAGGAAGGATATGGAAATGCTGACATTTAACATGGTAGGTACTTAAACAGAGATTTGTAGCAGCACATTTTTTCACCTGGGACATAAACCTTTCCCTGGTGTGACGCTGTGTCCAGCCACTGGAAATCCTGGCTGATGCTTTGGATCTATAGCCTCTTCCTGGGCACTAGATATTAGCAGGACAGGTTAAACGTATGGGTTCCTCAAACTCTCCAGAGGGGTGGGGGATGTCAAAGGGAGACACCAAACTTTCTCTACCCCTTTTATGATTCTCCTCCAATATATCATGATGGATGCACAGAAGGAACACATAGCCACGCATAAAAAAATAGAACAGGAATGTAAGGTATTTGTGAACAGACATCTAGCTTTAACCATCTGAATATTAAAAGTATACTCCATCCTAGTCACTCAGAGTCTCCCCATAGTGAGTGCAGAGAGAGGATGCGCTTTCTGACAATAATTCATCCCACGCACCCTCCGTACCCACCCTGGAGCGGGGTGACTTGATCTCTGGAAACGCCTGCCTCCCTCCTGGTGGCTGCAGAGAGCCCAGGTGGCTAATGCCGAGCGGGCACCCAGCTGTGGCCTGCTGCAGCGAGGTGAGGTTAATGCCAGTCACTACGGTTAAAGTTTGAAAGCGGAAAGTGGAAACACTAGTAGGGAGTTTGTACAGCAAATAAGAGAAGTTACAAAAGCAAATAAGAAATTATCTTGGGGATGGGGGAATAAAAAGCTAGCATTGAAATCGGAGGACATTTGAAATATGAGAAATTAGAGGAGGTAATCGAATAAAAAATTTGTATTTGTGGGGACCTTGTTTTTTTACCAAAGTCTGTAGTATATGGGTTGTTGGTAAGGGTTTGTACAAGACACCTTTTTTATCAGTTAGCAAAAATGAGGTACTTTTCCTGGTAGCAGAGTGTGGGTTTCTGCAAAATGTACTGACTTCAGACAATCTGCTTCTAGTTTGCACTTGGCATTAAAGTCCTAAGAGGAACAGGATGTAGCTGGAATGGGTGGTCATTGCCTTGTTACCTTGTGCCCAATTTTAAGCTCCAGCAGAGACCATCTTGGTCAACACTTGTTAATCTTTTACAAGAGGAAGAGTAGCTGAAGATGTGTGTTGGAGGTGGCCAGTCATGCAGCCTACAAGTGGTTTAAGGTATCTTTCAAAGCTTTCTCAGACGTAGTTTCTTTTGTGTATTTTTCTCATTTCCCTTCACTCTGCCATACTGGTCTCATACAGGATTTGCAACCAAGCGGCTAATTATCTCGTTATTGATAAAATTATAATGTTACACATAGTTTCGTTGCCTCAAATTCCTTTGGAGCAAATTACGTGATTGTACAATTGCAAGTAGTTGGAAAATTCTGGTGTGTAACTTACATTCTACTCTGAATTATCCAAGACCCGAGTGATTGGAAGGCAATTGGTGCTGTAACTTTATCTCTTGGAATAACTTTTTTGGAATTTAAAGTTTTATTTTTCCATCATCTCAAAACGTGTCAGCCCACATTTCTCAGTAATGGCCTGCAAAATTCAAATCAATCAATGCTTTCTGCTGCATCATTTTTTACATTGAGTGTCTGTTGGAGCTTGTTCTTTTATGGCTTGATTTACAAAACTTGAAAACAGCTTTTTTTATTATGGAACCACTAAGACAACATAATTGTAGTAAAGCAAATAAGCTGCTCTATTAAGCTGTTTGGGTATGCATATTACATATGTGTGTGCTTACATGGAAAAGAAAAACCATGAAAATTTCAAGATTTGACTGCATTTATACCAGGAAGTTCAGAATTATTATTCTGTACCATAGGTGAGGATTGTTAGACATGTAGGGCTGCAATTAGTTTAAAGTCTGTGCTTTAAAAATGCCTGAACAGTTTTCTTTTTTAAAGTTAAAAGAGAAAATTGGAAGGGAATGAGGGCAAGACAGGAAAAAAGAATCCCAAAAGCTAATTGTTTTTAAAAAGTTACATGACATTGAAAATTGGAACTTGGAACTGAAATGCCATCTCACTCCTAAGGATAATAAAATAGTAAATTTTATGAAATGTAGAGTAAATGAAAATTATAAAACCTGATGTGAGTGGCAAAGAGCCCAGGCAATATCCAGAAGAGTAAACATCTAATGGCTTAACCTAACTGGGACACAGTCCGCTGCAGCAGGCGATTGAACAGGGGATGTCAATATTTAAAAGGAACAGAACTAATTTTTTAAACAGATGGCTTTTTTTCCTCCTGTGTGCAGTACAAATATATATTTTTAAAGCTTTTAGGGAATATTTAAATGATGGGATTTTGTGTCTTCTCCTTTTAATACTGATCCTTTTTTAAATTTTTCAAATCTTATAAATTTAAGGTCACTTTGATCTCTCTTCTTTCAAGCATGAAATTACCATTTTTAAACTGCATTATTCAGTCAGTTCCAGAACTCATTCATCCCAGAGAACACCCGTTGCACAAAAATACTGCAATATTATCTTTTCAGCTTTTAAATTGAGGGTCTTCTTAAAAAGGCTGTTGAGTTCTTGAAATAATTTAACTAAAATTTTCTAAATGGACATGATTATCATGGCGTTTCTAATATACTGATCACAGCTATTTTCACAAGCCTGAGAAAGTGTTCCTGTGCTTTGAAAAATCTAAATCCATGTCACTTCTCTGCCTTCTGGAGTGAAAACATGCAGCCTGTATTGTGCTTAGATCAATAGTCATATACCATAGGGCCTTGCGTACGGAGGCATTCATGGAAATGAAGACTACTGTGTCTTCCCGGATTTGGAAAAAAAAAAAAAGCTCTACTGTATGTGTTTCTTCCAAATGGCCTTGAGACAGTTATTTCTCAGTCAAATATTTTCATAATCCAGACACAAATTCTTATTTCAGAACATATAGATGCCAGTTGTGACGTTTGAAAGCCATGCATGAAAAGTAGGTAAGGGAAATCACCTGAAAGTTTGCCTTTTTCTTCACAGAAAGTCACTTCAATTCTGTGATAACTCAGAAAGCGGCTGAATGGACCTTTATAAAACATATGAACTAAGTCACTTCTAAGTGGAGACAGCTGGGGTCTATTTAATATCCTGTGTAAAATGGTAGAGGTCAGCTTCCTGGAATAACTTCGGAGTTTTATTTCACGTATAGCCTACTGCTGCAGGGACCTGGGGTGATGGTCAGGCTCCCGAACTAAAATGCGCCGTAAGGAAAAGCTCCAGGGCTGTAGCTCTCGTTCTAGCTCTGCATTTGGTACGGGATGGTAGGAAGCATCTTGTGGCCTGCGGTATCTGTGCATCCTCATAAATGTCTGTTGTGTGGGTGCTTATTAATGCAGGCAACTAGTCTCTTTTTTTTTCTTCCAATCCTATATTCTTATGATTTGGGCATTGGGATACTAATTGAAAATCATCAAGAAGTGACACTTTGGACAACAAGTGATTCTCAAACGTGCTGATGACCTAAATACCTAGGTTATTTTGTAATTTGGGACCTTGGCTCCTAAATCACTTATCTTGACAGTTTTATGATGTCTTTTTTTCCCCTTGCAATTAATGCAGCCATATCTTTACTATCTAAGATCATCTGTTTCCTTAATGCGTTCCCTGTATCTCTTCAATTTAATTACTCTGGACTCCTTGAGTTTGGAATCTTATTTTAATTTCTAACTTCTGCTATTCTGTTGTATATTGGCCCTGTGGGTGAAAAAAATTATATTTGTCTTTGTACGCCAGTGCCACGCACACAGAAGTTACATGATACAGCAATTGATGAAATTGATTGTCCAGTGACACCTTAATTAAAAGCCTGTGGTGCAATAAGCATGAAAATTCGTATTAAAATTGTACATAAATAATGACGTCCAGTATGATTACATACATTTCACAGCGTGAAAATTTGGCTTTTCCTTGACTACATGTTTCAATAGAAGATAAATGGAAGCTCTAAAGAACAACTAAGAGGGGTAATTGTTTCTGTTAGATGGAAAACAGATGGAAATTTAAAAAAAAATAATAGTAGTGTGTCACTGGAATAGGCAAGCTGACCACAGCCAGAAGAGGCTTTTGTAGACTGTACTGATCCTGTGGGCCCTGTGTGGTGTGTAGTGTTGCCTGTTTAGTCAACCGTGCAAAGGCTCAAGACCATCAGCTGTGGTGTAAGTTTCTGCGCTGTTTCTCTGAACAGAGGTAAACAGGGTGATCGTAGGGTTTGGGGGTGGATTAGAGAAAATAACAAGGAGCAACTCCTTCAGCCCTCGACGCCTCATGACTTATTCTTGAAATAAAAGTAATTACATTAATAAAACAATTCATATGTGGCGTAGAAAGGGTTAGAACAGTTTCCATCTCGCTCAGTATTTTTCTGAAGTGAGAAAGCAGGTAGCTTAGGGAACGGTGTAAGAGCAGGACAGACCTGAAGTGATAATTCCTGTCAAATTACGGCTCGACGGTTTTGACACCGACTTGCTCTGTGATCTTAAGCGATCTGCGCCCGCTGCTTGGTAAGTCCGTGCAGCGTTTGCAGGCAGACGTGAGCCAGCCCTGCCTCCTTCCCAGGCAGATGCCTACTCGCTGTGCCGGTGCGTTGAGCCAGCTGGAAGCCGCGTAGCCGTGTTCGCGCGGCGGAGCCTCAGCCATTACGCTCTGCTGTCCTCAGACCTTCCTCAGCTCAGCCTGAGCTGACACCGGCTGCCTGGACGTCGCAGAGCACGCTCTCCTTTGCTTGCTTGCAGAGCTTGGGTAGATGTACTTTGTCTTCATCTGCCTAGACGTAAAAATGTTTTAGCGCTCCGGGAACCAGACCTTGTTTTGCAAGATTTATTGTAGTTTGTTCATTTCTTTCAGCAATGTGAAAGACGTTGTTGCAAAAGAAACAAAATACAGTTTTGTTCTGTATTTACATCTGACATGCACTGTCATTTACAAAATGCTGAATTCATTTCAAAACTATCCCTACGTTACCATGTAAACCCTCATCTCATGCTGCTAAAAGATGCCCCAAAAGAAAAGTTGCCTTTACCCTGAAGTAATAAAAAGTCGCATAAAATTTATTGCCAGCTCAAAATGCTACTAACACCTCATTTTCATTGCCAAACTCTGCAAATAATCTTTAATTTGTTTTCTTTTACATATGTGTGCAAGAGCTTAAAGGAAATACTTAAAGAGCTGTACAGCCTGTAGAATACTTCGCTCCGTGTGCATTAATCTTTAAATGGCTGGCTCACAGTGCCCTGTAAACTGGCTGGAAAAGGAGGACACCTGTATTAGACATCTACCTTAAGAACTGGAGGCTGAAAGCACCTGAGAACCTTACAGAAATAGACATTTTTAGTGTTCTTTGCATGTGCTATGAATTAATTCAAAATTTTAAAAAAATCAGCTTAGTGGAAGAAATGACCTGAGAGCCAAGGACCTTGTAGGCCACGTGTGAATGACTGTGAGTGGGAAAATGAGCAGCCATGAAGTCCACCCTTTTAAAAACTTGTAAGATGTAATGTCTTAAATTCTGATGAAACGTGTAAGGAATTTGCATGTTAATGGAAATGAGGATCCCTTTTTATGTATCGAGTGTTTAAGAGCAATTGCCCCTTGGCTAAATTTATTAAGCCAGAAAAATCTTGTAAATTGCTATTGAAGATTTATTAGTCCCATTTGTTTCTGTTCTGTACAACATGAATATTAACCTCAATCCTGCAAGTTTGTCACAGGTGAAACTCCCTTTCAAATTAAAGGAAATTCTGGACCTGAGCCAAAGCCAGTTAAATACATGTACTGACTTCACAGGGCTTAGGTAAAGGCTTTTGTGTGCAGAGCTTTTTAGAATTGATCCCGGTCTGTGGGGGCTGAGTGAACAGGGCAGAGGCATTTTCAGAGTCTTTTTTTTTTTCTTTCGACTTCTCTCTCATTTTAAGTTCCTCATGAGAAGAAATATTTTTAAATGTCTTCAAAAATCAATTGAACATAATCTGGAATCCCACCAAGTAACACTGCTCAGTTATTGTCTTCCTGGGAAAAAGTCGTCTCTCCTAAATTCAGTTAAATTCAAGCATCTTGTCTAAATTTGTCATCTAGGTGTCTTCCATAGGAAGCAGGGACACACAGTACCCCCCCACACCCCTCCAGAGTGAGTCAACCATACTTCTTTCCCTTGAATATATGGGGGCCTACATGACCTGTTCAGACTAACCACCAAACCCCTGAGCAGCTCCGTTACATGAGTTGTATCTCTTCCATGGTAGCGGAGAGGAGAACTCGGCGCTCCACAAGCTCTGCTAGGCTGTTGTGTAGATGGATGGCACTTGAGCTGTCTGATGGTGGGTAGCCAAAGACAGCTATGTTCAATGGAGTTGTTAGTTTTCTTGCAAGCCTTAAATCTGCCTTCTGCATGTGCTGAATTGAAGTGTTACCTTAACTTTGTATTCCCTTAGTTTTGATGCTTTGGTTTTAGAATAAATATCCCCAATCACTGTTTTCGTTCTCTTATAAAGTTATATACTACTCTCCGCCACTCAGTTTTTCTTTTAGAATGCAACTTATAAAAGAGGAGTGCAGTGTTTAGGTGCATATATCTGGCTGCCTCCCAAAACCTGGCCAAATCCTGTTTGTTTTTCTTACCCATGTGAGCAATCGCATTTGTCTTTTGATTTTTGGAAACGGCCTGAGTGCTATTGACTTTTGGGCAGATGGGATGTGATTCGTAGCACGTCGAGTGGTGGCGATAGGACATGGTACAGTGCCGCTGGGAGGTCGGTTGAGTTCACTGTGCTCCCTTCCAGGTTTTGCTGAAGGCAACGGAGGAATTCCCTCTGCCTGAAGTTAATGGTGCCCCTGGCATCATGGCACATGGGCTTCTTGGGAATACATCTGTCATCAAGGCCTGATCAAAGTTATTCCCCATATTAAGTGTAGCCAAAAAGCACTGTGAGCTGCATCTCTGCTTTTATATCTTTTAACCTCACGCAGGACAAGCACGATGTGGAAAACGACACACAAAATGTAAGACACCTTTTGGAGTTTCGCTTGGTCTATTGCTGAACGTGGCAGCCGCGTTCACCGCCTAACCGTCGTGCTTGCGCTAGAAGTGGGTGGATATGTCTGGTCTGTTTTCAGGAAATTCTGAGCACTTCTAATGAATCCATAAACAGATCCTTTCAACAGATGTAAACAGTTTTTAGAAGTTGTTTTCATGCGGTTTAAATATCTGGTGTTAAATTGCTGTTTCCATTTGTAAGATAACAAGAACTGTTCATATTCTTTGCTGTTTTCTAGTCTCCCAGGTAAAGGCTGGGAAAGCAACAGTTCACACTTTTTCACAGAATTTAAGGAAAAACAAATATTGTGATGAACTCTTCGGAATAAATCATGAACATTATTTTCAGGGATGCATGGCCATATTCAAGAATTATCTTGAATCCTAAAGGTAATTAAGAAGTTAGGAAGGAGAGACTGTGGTACAGATAAGCACACTAAGGTGTGCTCAGGGATCTCACATGCTGGGCCCCAAGTTGAGGAGTTCTCACTGCATGGGTAAGAGAAGCCAGGCCAGGAACCACAAACACCAACTATCATAGTAGAGATGGGTTTAAATGGCATACAGGGATTTACATTGCTCTGTCCAGGTGATGACTGGCTGAGTATAAGGAAGAGAAAAATCACCTTTTTTGGCCTTTTGTCTTTCATTCCATGTGCACAGACAATGATTTCTCTCTTTTTTCTTCTTTTTTCCTTCTCTGCTTTCATTTCTGAAAGATACCAGGCGTATAAGGGAGATGAAGCTTTAGATGATATAAATATACTTCCTTAGAAATCACTGAGGTTATTTGCATGAAGTTCTTTGGTAGTTCAGGGCTAGTGGATTGTGCAAGATCAAGATCTATGACAGTTTTTTTCTGCACACTGTTACCCTAACTCCAAAATTGCTTTTTTGTACTGACAGATCTAAAAACATCTCATAAAATACTGCTCAAAGCTTGTGTTATGTCAACTGACCGTGCTGTCATAGCAATAAACAAACAGATCCTGTAAGAAGTTTGCACCTGATTTCCCAGACTGGTTCTTGTTTTGTTCTCTTACCAAGAATTTTCTTTTCTATAATGTCATCTAGAGCATGAAGAATGTTGTATTTAAGAAATTACACAAAATAATAAACCCAAATATAAACAAATGAGCATGACAGTGAACCATGCAATGTTTTGCCGTGTTTTACACCTATGTATACTAATTGCTTTCTGTTTACTGCACGGATATACAGCATGTTACATTAAAAAGCCTACAGATTTCCCGAATAATTCCTTGAATACATTAGAACAGCAAAATTCAAAGGACTAAAAACAATGAATTTGGTTTTCAAATTTACAGATGTCTTTACTAACATACATGCTATTTATTTACTTTGTGCATATCAGTATTGTCGGCTTTAGCCAATTTAGCCTTTTATTTTTCTTTAGGCTTTTTTTTCCTTCTGTTTTCCTGCTGTCTTTCTTTTGCAGCGGAGTTCACAGTATTGTTGAACCGTGGAAGTTTTCCCTTTCTAAAAGTCAGCTCTTGATCCTTCCTTGAGAAACACAGACCATTTGGTCCCATCTCTACCTATGAAACATTGTAGAAATGTATTTTCTTATGAGGCTTTAACGTGTCAGTGTCTCACAAATCATTACAACATTGCTTTTTCTGAGGATCTTAATGAAAACTGTTGTTAATGCCAGTAAAGGAACCCCAGCAAGACATTTTGCGCATAGTGCTCGCTCTCCCCTCCTTGTCACCGTCACCGTCACCGTCACCACACCAGCTTTTCAGCTGCTGCCAGCACTGGCCCTTTTTCCCGGGAAATGGTAGCAGCAGCATCAGGGCTCAGGTGTATTTGCACCATTTAGCAAGCCCCCTTACCTTACTTGTTCAACGGCTCTGACGACTAGATTTGCCCTTCAGAAGTACTATCAGTCAGCTGCCATCCCCCGGTAGAATTGTGGCTGTAGAGTTACCTGGAGATCATTCTGGAACGGACCCTGAATTGCTGATAAGCATCAGAACAGTAGCCCTCTTCTGTCATCTTCTGCAGTACCTGCTTGCCTTTTAGGTTTCCCCATGCATCTCTAAAAAGCAAGAGCTTGGACTCAAACTTGCATTGGAGTTACTTACCACTTAAAAAATTAAACACCCCGGGAACTGCTGTGATATTGCAAGGGTTTAAAAAACTGCATGAGGTGGTACAGAGTATCAGACAGGACATATTGATTTTTTTCTGTGAATACTTTTTATATGGAGTGGAGGGTTATTATTTCCTTTGTTATTTTTGATATGTTGCCATCACCATTAAGTCTCAAGTGTAGATAGATTAGATTACTAAAAAATGAATGATAATTTTTACTGTTGTAAAATCTGCCGAAGAGTTGTTGGTTTTATTTAAATCTAGGAAAGAGATTATCAACTTAGATTTAGATCCTTTTGGTCTGGCACAAGCATGAATTCAAAATGTAAACTGAAAAGTGGAGTCTGCAACAATCAGTTTGACTGTAAGCTACACATGAATTGAGACTGGATTTTGTTGTATCTCATCTTGCACCAGGTACAGCTGGGAGTCCAGAATAACTTCTGTGCCCCTTTCATTTGAATTAAACAAAATCAATATTCAGACATAAGTTTTATTTACATGCTGAGCAATTTAGGGGATGTAAAAAGGAACGCAGCTTTCCCTGAGGAAGGTATTCTACAGAAAATCTAAAACACTTAATAATAAAGATGCACATGCACTGCCAATGAATCAGAGCATCTTTAATTTGTACCCTGCACTGGAAGCTTATGGAAGCTTACTGCAAGCTCTCAGTACTGTATACCCGCAGCGTACATGACTCTGAAAGGCAGCGTACATTTGCTTGTTCAAGGATCACATGAGAGCACTATGAATAGGTCAGACAGCTATTGCTGATCCTAAACAATCTGTCAGCGACTGTCTTCGTAACAGGCCACGTTATTTTTCTGATTTGGGGGCAGCTTGGCCTGTCCCTCGCGGAGAGACTCTGACAGCCTCTTTGGTGCGGCAGCGCACGGGAGTGAGGGTAGGCACCCGCAGGCGGGTGTTTTCCCTCGGTACCGGCAATTGCGCAGCGTGTGGCCAGCTTGGATTTAAACTCAATTGCAATGAGATGAAGCTGTTAATGGACTGGTGAGGAGTTAAGTATTTTTTCAAAAACTGGTGAACTGCAGGATGAGTCCTGAAAGTGAAGTTCTGCAAGGCAAAGTATTGTTTGAATTACTGAGCCTTACCAGATCCATTTCTAGTCCTTGCTTATTAAAAATAATCTCCCTTTGCAAAGAAGGTGAACAAGAAATGGCAGTGTGAGGGCTAAAAAAGACAGCACGCTGCTATAAACAGAGAGAGGTGCAGAGAACATCTTGTCAGGTGCATTTTTCCTTGAAGTAAAACTCTTTAACAACTGCATCTTTTCGTGACTTGGGTGGCACAGTGAGTAAATGTACTTGGCCTTTCGTCTTTTGGGCACGAATCTTGGCTTCTGTTGAAAATGAAAATTAGTTTTGGTGGTTTCATCGGAGCAGGCATTTGTCTGCATCACAAAGCCATTCAGCCTGGCACCAGGGCTCGGGGGAGCTCCGGTGGGGCCCAGCGCAGGAGAGCAGGGGTGTTGCAGGTCAGGGCTGGAGTCAGTGCTGAGCGTTGAAACCTTGCCCAGTCAGCCCACACTATCGGACTTTAGCCAGTGCTATTTACTTCGCTTTCAAGAGCATCTATTTCTCTCTGTCACTTTCTCTGTCCCTCTTCCTCACACGCGCTTAAAGAACAAAAACATCTTTTATGCAGCTAAGCATTTAAAATCATTTTTCCAAGTCAGAAAGGGAGAGAGACTGGAAAAAATTACAGCACAAAACTCAGCTTGCAGATGAACGACTGACTTATCCTAATATCCCCTTTCCTTCCCTTAAACCTCACTCGTGAGTGGGCTATAAGCAAGAATATTGGCTGGGCTCTGCTGGAGTAGGTCTCCAGGATAGGACTTTCTTCTGCCGTGCTTTCATCATGCAGTTGCTTCTTCGCAGTAGCTCTTTCTGCTCTGTGCACAGCAGATAATGAATGAGTGACTGCAGAGTTGAAAACATCTATCAGCGTAACATCTGCCTGTCCTAGATAAATTCCTTTATTTTATCTGATGTTATCTTCTGCCCTTTTCTGCTATTTGCCTGAAAGAGGTTTCTTCTGAAGACAGGAAAAGATCCTGCTACTCTTTCCCGGAAGGGTAGTGAAGCAGGAAAGATTTTCGCAAACTCCAAGAACCCCGTATAAATATAAAGAATAAGCATTTGAGTCATAGAGTTGCCATGAGCAGTGTAGAGCTTATTTCAATTAATCGAGTTTGACACTAGGCATCTGACTGCTGCTGGTAGAGCTCACGGTGGGGTAGTTTACGGAGCTGCAGGCAGTGCTGTGCTGTTACGCTGTACGTTTTCAGTATCGAGGTGTGTCAGTTGAGTGAGGTCCAAGTGTCTCTGCATTATGTTGTAGTCTACCGTGGAGGCATATCCTAAGTATCGATGAACGTTGGTGCAGCTGCAGCTGGTGTGACAAGCAAATTGGGAAACTCCTGAGGACCCCACATGTTTTTGAAAATGGAACTTAGGTCTTGCATTACTATGTGGATTTACAAATTTTATCCCAGAAAAAATGCACTTAAAATATGAGATACTTTGAATTCAGTGGCCTGTTCACCTGTACGTGCTCTTTTTTTCATCTAAAAGTACTTCACTAAAGCTCATTTGCGTGAGAAAAATCTATGCCTGAAATACCAGCTTTCAGAGGCATGGAGGAGTACCTACTTGATTGCTGATTAAGATGAGAAGCAGCAGCATGTCCTGAACAAAGGGAAGGAGCTCTGTCATACGTTTCAGTGTGAAGCTCTGTTTCCTGTTTTGCTACGTGGAACATGGTTCTCGTAAAGCACACGTTCCACTCCGCTTGCCCAGCTATTGTCTTCTTCATCTGAAATACGACCCCTTTGTTACAATACATGGGTATATGTGATTCCAGGTAGAGACTGGCTTCTGTTAGCAAAGTCTTTTTCCTCTTCAAAAGCAAGAAAGGAGAACGTAGCTAATATTAAAAGTATGGGGAAAACTGTTTTGTTCAAAGAGTTATTAGTTTAAGAAGTTGGGGTGAATGAAGGGCTTGCTGCTGAGTGGCTTCCAGAGCACGGAAGAGTCTAAGGCTGATGCTGAAATCTGGACTTAAAGGATCCCTGGTTCTCATTCTTCCATGCTTTTAGGTATGAGAAGCTGACATTTTCTGTGCCCTTGAAAATTATGGACTCACAGGATTAACCTGAGCCAAAGGCAGTGAAAGCAGAAGCTATTCAGGCTCCTCTGCACATATTTGTCAATAAACCTAATCATGACCTGTCTTGGTATCCCAATCTTGTGGCATTTGCAAAAACACTGTCAATCATACATAAATTCTGTGCTGGTTTTCTGTCATGTGGATAAATACCTTTCAGAGTTAGGTTGAGACCTCCTAATTCTTTCCATCTGAGTCTTTGTCCAGGCTTACAAAACCGTAAAACTGTAGGATATTACTATGCCACTACTTACCACACCACAGTCGTCTTAAACATTTCTTCTACTCATAAGTCAATGGCTCCAGTTTTCTTTCTCTGTCTTGCATAAGCTAGGAAGTAACTCTTCCTAGAATGACACTGTTCCCAAGAAAATTAAAGTAAATCCATGTTATTGAACAACTTCAGAGGGCAAGGACTGTATTTTTGTTCAGTGCTGTGAGTGACCAGCAAAGGGATATGTGTTCATGTTGGATTAGTCCTACTGCAGTAAAAATACCAATAAGCCTTTGGATGCATTGGCAGCAAGGGTCTAATTCTTTGGTCTTCCCTTTGACTATGATCTGGCTGATTTTCCAGATGCACTTACTCATCTGCCTGACAATAGCCAAGAGAACTTATGTCCTACGGTTTCTTCAGGTCTGGGGCGGGGGGCCGGTTATATCTTGCAGGTGGCTTGGGCTGGTGGGTTTGATCTCAGTCACTGTTATCTCAGTTTGCTCAGGAAAAAAATGCCTATTCCACTTGAAAGTGGGTAACTTTATAGCAATTCTCAGAGCATCTCAAAAGCAAGTCCAGTGACATTTAAGGACTTTCTAGAAGCAGTTACCAAATTCGTACCAGTCAGTAGACACAATAGTTTTCAAAGGAGTTGGCATAACTGTGTCTTTTCTTATAAAGGCATTAAGCATTCAGACTGTATATTGTAAAATGAAGATGAACTGAGGTTGCATTTGTCAGATTACATACTATAAGAAGCTATGGAGACTTCAAGGACCATCATCTAGTTTTCCGTCTTCAAAAAAAACAAAGTATTTTTGTAGGAATGCAGGTATTCTCCTAGGCTATACTGAGATCCACTAGGCACTAGACACATAAAATAAAACAGAGACATAGATTTGTAGCTGATAAACCTTTTTTACCTTAGTACAATTAACTTGAAAATATATCTGCATTAGAACACAGGTAGTCCATAAGTGTCTGTCCAACAGTGTTCCAGTTCAGATCGACGCATCAGGCGGTGTATGACTCCCAGCCAAACATCTTGTTAAATACTTGCAGGATTTCCCATAGCGGATCTTACTTTAATCAAATAATTCAAGCGTTTCTTTTGTAAGTAAGTACAATAGAAGGGCAGGGCTTGTGTTTACAAAGTATCCAGTATGGAAATCCTGTATTAATCGAGGTACATTTACTTCACTTAGGACAGCGTCCACATAGTAACTCTTTAAATAAAAGGCCTTTTGCTGTTGCCTGTTCCAGAGAGGCAATCACATGCAAAACTAACCCGTCACGTACAGAAAATCATGAGGAAAAGGCTTGCTTGAGAGATGTGCCCTGCAGACAGCAGAGGTGTTCCTGGCTAAAGACAACAACTCTATGGATGATTTTCTCACAGCGGATGTAGAAGAATATAGTTTATTAAAAGTAGTTTTATCTCTATGGAAACTACTAAATAAAGAGGCTGTGTCTTTCTCAATCTATTTCTGGAATGATTAGCACGGGCAATGCCAGATGTTGTCTTTTTGTAATAACGCGGATTCATATAAGTTGTGCTTTAAATTATTGTTCTTCTAAGGCAGCAGCTGCATTTTCGGTGCGTAAACACATTGTGCTTCCACCCAGCCCGGTGCAGGACCAGTAGTTTTTATTATTAACAGTAAAGTATTTAGAGTTTCACGTAAAGGGTATGTAAAAAGGAAAGCTAATATTATTACTCAGTGATAATATTATTACTCAGTAGTAGGTGACTAGAATTGCGCTCCTCTGAGTTCCTTATTTTGCTGTGCCAGAAAATGCCAGAATCAAAATAAGCCACGTACAGGAGAATTAAACAGAGAATCAGCATTTCCCTCCACAGTGAGCTGGAGATCCCATGTTGCTTCTGTAGTCTCTACAGTGAAATCTTTTTTCCTTTTTTTCTTGAATTATAATTCTGCTATAGTTGAAAAGATAATTTTGCCAGTGTATTAAATACCTGGCAAAAAAGGTGTTTTAGAACATTTTTAGGTAAATGTAGGTCAACACAAAGCAATCATACAGTTGGAAATATTTTCCAGTGTTTATGTTCAGATGTTCAGACCTGTCTGGCTCCTCTCTATTTGCATGTGTTGGGGTTATAGGCAGTCCGGCTACATTCCACATTGATTTATATAAATATATTGCAGATTATTAACCTCCAGCCAAATACCAGCAAATTCCACTTTTCAGGAAGGTTTCTGACTTTTCACAAAACGGATTTACTGTGTACAGGACATCTATCTTCTGCGTACGCCCCATTAAGAGAATCATAAAGAGAACAGTATTTGTCTTTGTAAGAAATGTGCCAAGACTTTTGCTGTTACAGTCGCTATGTTAACATAATAGTTTAATTAATATTTTTTCATATGATGGTTACAGATTAAGTACAGATTAGTCTTCTAGTAGAGGCAGGGTGACAATTTCTCCATATTCTGTAACTCCGGTTCCCCAAATTATTACTCACCTAAAAGCTTCTTTAAACTAAAAGGAATGTGCATGCATCCCTTTCAAAACATGGTGGCTAATAAACAGATTTTAAGTGCCTGACCAAAGATTATTTAGGAAATGCTGTTAAAGTGAGACCACAGCCTTAACATGTTAAATCTATATCATCTCAAGTGAAACATACTGCTCCCTTAAATATGGATTACAGTCTTCACAAATAGTTGTGCCAATTCTTGTCTTCCCTTCTCTTATGAAATATTTTGAGATTTAAGGGGAGAAGTAAAATCTCAGTACAAAGTGTTTTCCTAGTCGGTTTGTCAGATGTCCTCTTCAAAAAGCCATGACCTCCCAAGGCTTTGTACATGATCTGTTGTCTACAGATCCTGCATATAAAGCCTTTAGTCTTAGGATAAAGAACAAAAAAATTACTTGACAATGTTTTCAGAAATCCTGCACTTTGCACAGAGTAAGGAAGCGGTTATTCTAAGTAAGAGGGTGAAAGATACATGTAATAAAACAACATAACTGCTATGATGTTGACCAAAATAAGCAGTAGTATCAACACTACTTGGTTTGTTATTGATGATAGGTTCTTCAGTTTGACTGTATAGACTTTTTTCTCAATAACTGTATTCATATATTTTTTAACTCTACTATCACCTAACAAAAGTAGCAATTGTTTTTCTGCCTTGCTTCAGAGAGAAAGGCGATCTGATCTGTACAGTTTAAAACTAAATGAATAAAACCATTAGTAAAATATGTGAGCGGGGAACAAGCATCCTTCCATTTGTAAGATGGTTTCCTATTGTGATTTTGTAGAAGTGGGACTTGAGGAAGGGTAGTGAAAGTCGCTGGTATGAGTATATGTGTGAAGCATAGAAGGATGGGCAGATGATTGTGAAAAAGATAAAACTGTGATTAAAACTGGTAGAGTAGATGAAGTGGAGAAAACAAGAGAAATCCTAATTAAAAAGAGAAAACAATAGAAAATAGAGTAATCATGTAGAGGAATGTGACATTATGAAGAGCTTCGCAATTTAGTTTGAATTCGATGTTGTGCAACAAGGTGAAATGATAAAGAAATTTCAGTAAAAGAATGACAGAGAGTGATGAGAGAGGAAAGCTTTCTTAGTGGTGGCATCTTGTGCACAAAGCTTTTTTCCAGACTGTATCCTGACTCTGAAGGTATTTCTTGCGTCCAGGAACTTGCAAGAGGAATCAGCAAAAAAATTCTGTTTCTGCCAAAGGAGATTTAATTATAAAGCTGTGTAATGGGTAACATGGGAGTTATGTGGGAAGAAACTGAAGGTGCATGCAAACACCCTGTATATTTTTTCTCAAAAACGTTTCTTGCAATTTTTTTTAAATGACTGTAAGTGCTGCAGCATAGAATGTGGATAAATACCAAATCATTTTCTGTATTAACTCTAATTGCTCTGTCCAAAAAATATTTTCTTTTTATGTAATTATTTTACTTTCAACACCTGATGAGCTTTTAATACTTAAACCTATTTCAGAATCCACACATGAGAGATATGATATTATTGATGCATCAGTAGTTATCTGATGAATCAAGAGCTCAAAGATTGTTCTACCTTTGGAAAGCTCTTTTTTCCATCCTATATACTGTAAGAAATTGAAATAGATGCGTATGAGCTGCAAGGTATGTATGTCTGTACTAGTTCCTGTGTACTTACCTCCTCTTTTCTTTTCCTCCTCTCAGATTGTTTGATGTGTGCACCGTGTCACGAACAAACAGAGAGACCAAGTTAACATTAGTGTTTGAACACGTGGATCAAGACTTGACTACTTACTTGAATAAAGTTCCAGAGCCTGGAGTGCCTACTGAAACTATAAAGGTATTTAAGAAGAAAGGTTTTTTATGTTATTTCAGAAAATGTTAGATAGGAAGGGCAAAGAGATAAATCACAAAGACAAACTGTGTTTTGATTCTATAGGATTTTGTTATATCAAAATTGAGTAATGCCCAGCTTGGGACATGAATTGCAGCACAAAGATCTGTATTCACTAACAGATGTAATCTTTTTGTGGAAATGTTGCACTTGTGGGTTTTTTTCTCTTTTAGATTTATAAATCCCCTGAATCTCTACTGTTTTACCAAACGTAGCATTCCAAATCATTAAGAATGACCTTTGCTCGCAGCTGGAGGCAGACGATTCCACTATCATTTGGTCCAAGACTACTTGAACCTTCCCTAGAAGGTCACCGGTAGAGTGCTGGGTATTGTTAGAGTGGATAAAATAAATCCTGTGCTCCTAGTCCCTTCCCTTTGCCTTTTGTTTCCCAAAAAGCCTTTTGTTTCCCCAAATGCCTTTTGTTTCATGTCCCTTTTGCCAGAAAGGATTCCAAGAGCAGGAAATGTTCACTGTGAACCTGTTGTGAGCTCTGCAGAGGTTGAGCTCAAGGAAGAGGGTAGCCATGACGGGTTGTTGTAAAAGCTGGGAAAGCTGTCAGTAACTGGAAGGATGATCATGAAGTTTTCCCATCATGTTATCTCATCTTCTGTATCTGTAAGGGAGGACCTCTTCCCAGGATAGGTTGTGCTTGGGTTATTGGTACTGAAATAGGTGTACCAACTCCTCTCCTGGGAATTTCACAGCAAACTGCTACTTTAAGGATCATAGCTTGAAATGTTTGACAAAATGTTTGCACTTAGGAAGAGAAGCAGAGGGACTGATGTTCCTACATTTTGACTGTGTCTGTTTAAGATTTCTTTTGATTTTTCTTATTTCATGAGGAGAAATAATTTATGCTTTCAGAGATGGATTATCTTGCATTTGTATAAGTACTTTCTGGAAGTATGTTGTGTCATCTTAGTCTGGCAAAAGTCCTGAGGGAGGAAAAGAAAACATGAAACCTCTCTGAAATTTAGTTGTTTTAATATATTTTTTTTTTTGTTAACAGCTTCAAACTTAGGAGTTGTTTGATCTTTCAGTATAAAATTAGACATAAAACTGATAAAGATCTTTTCACTTGTATCAAAGTCACAAATGTGTAACATCAGTCAGTTCAGCAACCATGTTTTTTAAGCAACCTTAGTGGATAAAATAAAATCTTTAAAAAATGGATACAACTTTGATTCAGTCCCAACAGAAGACTGCAATGTACCTCTTGTATTTGAAGGGCTCTTTTATGATAATGCTTTTAGGGTTCTACTTCCTTCTAGGGCTTTGAAACTACCTGAGGGAACTGTATTTCAACGTAACTAACATTGTGAAAATAACATACAAGGTGACTGACATATTATCTAACTAAATATATTGAAATAGTTGGGAAGTGAATGACCAAGCCTCTGAAATATCTTTTGAGTTATGTTTCATTTAAAGCAAATAGAAGAGGTGAGCACTGGACTAAAACATTTGTGATTTTCTAAAAGCCTGTTCTAAATTTGCGCTAGAAGACTGTAATACGCATGTGCGAACATACATTTCGTGGACGTTACATACCAGTGAAGGAAATTGCTGGGTTTACTTTGAAAAGCGCCATTCTGCATACATGGTTTACTAGTTCAACCCAGTTGATGTATCTAATAATTTGGCACAATAAAAGAGAGAAATTTAGCCGCACAGAAACAAGGAGGAGCAATTCTGGTCTTTTACGTACAGTGCAAGTTCCAGTGCAGCCAGTGAACTTAGTGAGTGTAAAATTCAACTTGTGGTATGTACAGCTCTTTTTAATTAGGTGAGGAAAAATGTGAAATTGCTGTTTACTTAGTTGTTGCTGTTGACTTCAACATTTGCACAGTAGCTGATGTGTTATTCCTTGAATTCTGTTTGGCACAGGGGAAAAAGAGAGATATGATTAACTGAAGTTGCACCCTGTTGCTTCACTATGTATGTGAAAACACCCAGTTTACGGAGGTACTTTGCTGCTGATAATCAGGGCTGATCACATGAGGAAGGGTCTCAAGGCTTATTCCTAATGCATTTATAGATATTCCTGGTAGAAACTGAAGCAAAGCATAGTTCTCCTGGCTGCAGGGGAAATATTGCTATTTTGCAGCAACGGAGCATTTAACCCAGAGCACATACATCGTTAAATGACTAATCTGACTTTTTATAGTTTGGCTTTTGAGGTTAATATGGATTTGTACTTCATTTATTTTCCAGAATTGCAGACAATTTGTGTCGAGTATTTCCCCTCACCACTAGCACAGTACAAAACAACTGCCAGTATTGTAAGACCATCTGTTAAAGTTCTGCATGTGTCAGCAACACTAAGGTGCCAAATGAGCCGAGTAAGCTCTGGATAGCTTGAAGTTGAAGGATCTAATATACCTCTTTGGCACCATGGTGTAAACTCAACAGTTGTTAGTGGAACTTGAATGACATAAAATTACTATGAGAGAAGTATCAGCCCCAAAAGGTCTTTTCTGTGTGAATTAACTACCATCATTACGTACCCTCTGGGGGGAGGGAGACTCAGCTTTTGCTGGTTTGGGGCATGCTGGGCTTTTTAGTTACCAACTAAAGGAATATAAGTGACACCGGTACCATTTTAAGAATTTCCTTTTGATCAGCGGATAGTAGTCAGACTGTCACAGTTCAGAGAAACTAACCGTATTGATCATTTAAACACAACTAAATCTTTTTTCTAAATGCTGTTCACCAATGCCTAAAGCCCTGCAGCAGGAGTCACCCCAGAGGGTGTTTTAGGAACGTATCCACAGGTGCCCATAAAATGATAGAAGAGATGCAGTTTCCCTTTGAGGCATTGCCTGGTAGTGGGAATGCTTACCCAGGATAAGTAAGCATGTGGGCAGACATACTCACTTTCTCTCCCTGTTGCCAGGAGGATGAATGCTGTAGTCCATTTCCATGGCTATAGCTCTGGCTACTGAGTTCTAGGTTATTCTGGACAGGAGTATTTTAAATCTTTTCTGCTGAAGCACTTCCATTATTTTTTAATGGCATATACTTTGGGCTAGAGGGATGGAGAACACGACTCAAAATACTTGTGGACATGGCATTCACCTTTGAAAGAGAATTATGTTCATATGAACATATGTCTTTGTAACTACTGGATTGTAGTCCTGCTCACCCTTGCTGGTTCGTATGTGAGACCTGATTAATATATGTTCCATACAGGGTGAATCAGACTCAGCAAGGACAACATCGTCCTTCTTTCCTCTCTACCCATCGTCTCCTCCCTTCTTTTCTTCCTGGGATACTCTTTAACTTTAGGGCAGTTGATGTGGAAATGGAAGGTATGAGTTCAGTTTCCTTAGGACACAGCTGTTAGTCATGTACAGGTCTGGTAATGTTAATGGCGTTAGCAGTTGAGCCTCCAAGAAACTTTGCTCATTGGGAACACTTGTTGGTTGACGTAAGGGTAGTGGAAATGGGAATGACACGTCTCAGCCACAGAAAGATCTAAAAAAAAATAATAGTTAACAGGCCAATAAAGCATTTTAATGTGTTAGCCTTTGGGACTGAAGCACATTTAAGCTGGGTGGTCACATTTTGATGTGATGCTTGTGAGGCTGGCATGGTTTTTTTGGTCCTAAGGGATTTGGATATGGATGTGATTGTTATAACGCTAATTACTTTTTTGGTATGGAAATCATGTGGGTGCAAACAAGTTGATGCTTATTGATTTAAGTTATTGAAATGTATACAACAATATTTAGCTTTAAATTAATATATGTATATGATGCTCTTCAAGGAAGGTGATTCTGCCCCTCTATTCTGCTCTGGTGAGACCCCACCTGGAGTTCTGTGTCCAGCTCTGGAGCCCTCAGCACAGGAAAGACATGGACCTGTTGGAGTGGGTCCAGAGGAGGGCCACAAAAATGATCAGAGGGATGGAACACCTCTCCTGTGAGGACAGGCTGAGGGAGTTGGGGTTGTTCAGCCTGGAGAAGAAAAGGCTCCAGGGAGACCTTACTGCAGCCTTCCAGTACTTAAAGGGGGCCTATAAGAAAGATGGGGACAGACTTTTTAGCAGGGCCTGTAGCAATAGGACAAGGGTTAATGGTTTTAAACTAAAAGAGGGAAGATTTAGACCACATATAAGGAAGAAATTTTTGACACTGAGGGTGCTGAAGCAGTGGGACAGGTTGCCCAGAGAGGTCGTAGCTGCCCCATCCCTGGAAACATTCAAGGTCAGGTGGGAGAGGGCTCTGAGCAACCTGATCTAGTGGAAGATGTCCCTGCTCATTGCAGTGGGGTTGGACTAGATGGCCTTTAAAGGTCCCTTCCAACCCAAAGATTCTATGATTCTGTGATGGCTTGTTAGATAGAGCTGTAAATTAAGTGCTTTAGGAATGGCTCTTTGGAGTTCCCTCCAATCATCTTGTTCTGCCGGGTGAAGGAGTCTGTAAGAATGAGAGGGGATAACAAACTGTTACCGAGGTTCTTTAATTTTAATAATGAACAAAGTTAACTTTGCGAGGTAGTGTCATTGTAAGTAAACTTGTGGCTTCTTGCAATAGTTTTTGTACAACTGGTCAGAACTTAGCCTACCCAAGCTACATGTGCTAACCAGGCTGTGCCTGTTTCAGTCTGACAGTCAACAGAGGAGGGAACAGAACAAAGGTCTCCGGTATAGCAGGTGCATACGTTGTCTATCATGGGATGTTAGAACAGCTGGAATTCTTCTTTTACCCAGGTCTGTGGTCTGTGAATCTTCATGGTATATCCCCCAGCCTGGAAGAGGGCAGCCAAATCACAGAGAGAACGGGGTTTAAGGTATATCCTTTTCTCTGATGTTTCATGAATCCTCACTCAAGTGAAGAGCTTCTGTGGATATTATTCTGTACCTCCTTTGCATAGGATGCCTAGGTCTCTGTCTGATTCAGGGATACGGATTTTGTAATTTAGATGCCTAAAATTTAGAAAGTACAGCAGTGAACCTAATTTCCTTTTGCGAATTTATCCGATAGTAGCCCATAAACTGAATTTTAAAATATTATCCCCAGAACTTCTAGAATAGAAGTTGCTGTTGCATCCCTGTGCATTTCCTGTAACTTACGTTACCTGCTATCAAATCAGGCAGACCGGTCACATTTTTGCAAGACTCTTAGAAAATGAATTATGAAGATGTTGCTTCTCAGAAAGCAAACCAGTGTTCAGTGTTGTGAGGTGAGTCATCAGCCATCTGCCACGGTTGTACCTACTCAGTCGATCACGTATGAGATGGGCAGCAGATGTCACACAATCATGCAGTTCTGAAAACAACACAAGATATTCCAGGAAAACAGATTTGCCAGTACTGAGAGTCTTCAGAGTGTGGCCGTATTTAACAACATCAAAGTTAAAAGTCACTGAAAAAAGAGCCTACTCAAATTAATAAGAAAGAGAGAGCTGTTACTAACTTTTTCCTGTCAGTACTTCTGTGGTAAAGAAAGAAGCAAAACTTGCTGAGGAATTGAGAGTCCACAAATAATGGATCAGATCGCCAACTGATACTAAGAGGTGTAAATCCGTTAGCTTCAGTGATATGATGCCCATTTACAGCTGCTAAGGATCTCATTCTTTGTGAAGTATTTTGCAATAAATGTTGTTCTGAATCCATATTATGAATTAAAGAAGAGTTGCCACTATAAATAAATGAAAAAAAAAGCTGAACGGATATATTATTGTGGGATAAATATTTTAATCTTTTTCTCTGTTATCCTATGACCAGGGGTTGGACTGCTGCATGGAAGGGTAGCAGGAGAGAGAGCAGGTGCCCTGCACAAGTGGCAGCTCTGAAGGAACTAAACCTTAAAAAGAGGATCTTCTCCAAAGGGTAGTTGTTCCCTCTGGTGCAGGTGGTGTCATTTCTTTCCCATACTGTGCTGCATGTAGAGACACAGCCACGTCTCCTTCAGCGCGGTGGTGCAGGTCGTAATGTACGCTCTGACCAAGGGACTAGGAGGAGTCATGATTCGAATGAAGGGACTGCTGGGCACAGGATGCTACAAAATATAGTGTTGTATCCGTACAGTTACTTCTTTAGATCAGACCTTTTTGCAGTCAGTGTAGAGCCACTGATTTTAATTAAGGTGGTGTTAAATATCCCCAAATCCCTACCATTTCCAAATTCAAATGCAAACATTTTCAAACTGATGATAATGTATAGTTGGGGTTTTTTGTAGTACTGCAGCACAGGACTGCCCAGACCTCCATTGCTTGCAAACTGGGAGCTCATAAAAATGTGAGGCACTCCAATAATTTTAAATCACTCTGTCCTGACTAGAGTGATTTAAAATCATTGGAGCGCTTCACATTTTTTGAGTTGTTCCCATTTGGAAAGCAGTCAAGCAACATTGTAGCATAATGCATGAGAGCAACCTGCCTGAAAAAATAATTTAGTCTTTCAAAACAATGACACTGAATTAGAAATGTCACTGTGAAAAGATGTCTATCAAGGACTCTCTAAATAGACATCTCAACCTACTTTTCTTTTACGGCCCAAACTCTCAAGGCAGCAGTACAGTCCGGTAGGGCCCTAAGGGACACATCCTTTTTGAAGTCTGAAGGAAGCTATTGTTTTCATAGATGGAGGGCCAGAAATCATCTTTATTCGGAAAGTCGAAGGGAATTAAGAAACTGAAGAGATTCTGAATTGTGGGCAGGGATGGAGATTGAGCCTTTGGTAGAACAGAATTTATGATCAAGTCATTGCAAAACTGCAGTATTACAAGCACTGGAAGTTCACATTTCATTTCTGTTAATTCTGCAGAGCTGGACATTGATGTGATGCAAAAAAAAAGCTTATAGATCCTACTGCTCTGGATTCCCTTGAGACGCTCTCAGATTATTAGTGACACTGGGTTTTTGCTGTTGGAACATCAATGAGGTAGCAATTGCTATGTGAAATGCTTTGATGACACTGAAAGAAAGAAAGGGAGCACGTGGTAGGAATAATGCTCAAGCAGGTGTAGACGTGGGGCTAGACTGCCATGCAGCACATCAGAGACAGAGCCGTGCTGTTCCACAGCGAGACGGTGGCAATTCTTCAGAGTGGGGACTATTTCTGAGCTGCTTTCCTTTGTCTCACGGTGATGCTGTATAGCCACAACTTGCTCTGCAAGTAAATCCTACCTCAGTGATCAGCAGAAGCGTCACTCAACTTTTCAGACTTCGCCAAAGGTGGGGTGCCACAGTTAAAGCAATTAAGAGAAAGCTGTTGCAGCTTATGGTGCACGTAAAGCAGTGCCAGGACAATAGACTGAAATGTTTGGATTTACCCATATTCTAAATTTTGCTTACAAGCCATATGTTACTTTTGACAAGTAATTTGAAGGTCGGACTGCAGCAGATGTGAGATAAAGAGGAGACGTTCAAAGATTTTGAACGTCAAGATTCTTGATTTTTATGGGGGCAGATAGGAATCACTTTCTTAATAGTAGTTTCTGCACTGGAAGGAAACGAGGCCCCTGTGCCTCTGCATACTTCACTTCATACTATACTTCACCCCAAAACAAGCACACAGAGATGGGGAAGAGGAGACAGAACGACACAGATTGTGACAAGGTAGATATTTGGGAAACCTGGCCAACATTGTTGTTGTTGCGTTGGGTACGCGTGGCAAAGTTGGGGGGGGGGGCGCTGCAGGATCAACGCACCACAGTTGTTGGACTCCAGGCTCTAAGGGTTGAATTCAGCTGGTCTGGGACAAGAAGCATTGCAGCAGGATACCTTTCTCATCTCGGCCAACCCAAGTTATTGCAGCTCAGATTGTCTATACTAAAATATTCACAAAGTGTCCATATTTATTCACAGCAAATATACAGCTGTAGTGTAAAATAATTCGAAAGCTGGCCACAGAAAACTCATAGCTAATAGAAGATAATACAGTAATCAAATTTTTTTTTTTCTAAAACTGTTTTCTCTATTCCACCCCAAGAGAAATTTAATACTCTTGCACTAGCTGTATGCATTGCTTTTATGCCAGTGACTAGGCAGGTTATTCTATCCCACAGTAAAAATTAATTTGAAGCGTGTTACTTTAGTGGCACACTGATTTAATCAAGATGTGTTGTGTTTGTTTCTTTTCCTCTGTAACAGATGTATTTAGCTTATGCCAGAGAAGGAAGTTCCTTACAAATGGGGAGGGATGGAATTTTTTTGTATTGCATGTTTTCATTTTTCAGAACTTAAAATTAGCTTTAAGAATTTTTATATTATCTATATATGTATATAGGCACATAAACACACATACATATATGCATATAATTAATGTAAAAGTCCTCTAACATATTTGCAGAAAAAATATTGCTATTTGAGCAAGTGGAAGAAAGTGAAAGGGAAGCTCAATGAGCATCTCTCCAACTGTCTGTGAAGTCCATGATCTCAAAATAGCTGTGGGCCAGGAGAGGCCAGAACTGGCAACTCAGATGTTTAGAGAAGAGTCAAAAGTAGAAGAATACAGAAGGGGTAGTACCAGTTCTCCTCCTGTGCCTGGGGAGTGGTTGGTGTATATTGTCTTTATATGTACACATGAAGGCATACTGCACGTACACGTACACCTATATAAATACACGTCTATCTGCTGATTCCCAGAGTCCATCCCGTAGGCTTATGTTTCATCTCATCACCAGATACAGCTGAGCTGGAATGAGGGCTGTTACAGCCATAGGGAAGGAATAAAATGGGACCTAGCCGAGGCTGCGCCTCTCCCTCCTACTCAGTGTGTCGGACCAGAGACACATGGAGAGCCCCCGTCCCACCCGCCCCTGCAGATACCAGAACAGGCACGGTTCCTCCCTGCTTCCCATCCTCTGGCCATCAGGGACAAAACTGCTGAGAAGCACCAGCCAGTGGCATCAGCCAGCTACGCTCAGCTGCTGAAGCAACCAAAGCCAAAACCTCTGACACTCAGAGAGCTTCCAGTGATTTCAACTCAATGTTCTCTGCCTGTGCTAACCCCATTTTTTCCATCCCTTTCTTCCTTTCATCCTTCCCTTCCACCTTCATTTTTGCACCTCACTTTCACTCTGTATTTACACTGTATAGCACTCTTCCGTTCTTCCCCTCCCTCCGGAACTTTTCTCTCTATCACTTTTCTTTCCATTTTGCTTATCCCCTCCTAACTGACTCTGCTCCCATAAAAAAGTAATATCATAGAACTGTCACACTGTTTCTCCACCTGGGGTCTGTCTTGTCCATTTTATTTGTGAGCTTTTAATGGAAGAGGCTGTGTGAAAACCCTTGACTGTATAGTGCCCACCATAATAGGTCCTCCTTTCTGGCTGGCCTTTACACAATACCTTGTTAAACATGAGTCATGATAATCAGATCCTACAACAGTATTGTTTGTCTAAAATAGTGCTTCTCCTCTGCTCTGCTGTTTCCCCACCACGACCATGTCACACATTCACACAACTGCTTCCTTTATGTATCAGTGCTCTGTAATCAGGGTATGGTTCGTGTTACAGGTTTCTCAGGTTTCAGAGTGAAATAAAATGAACTTTCTTCCATTTTGAGAATATCCTTCTTTTTCAGAAGTCCAAACAAAGACACATTATTAGTAAGTTCACAAGCAGCTGCCAGAAGACAGAAAATTTAGAATGGAAACACAAGTGAAATAACAGAAATACTGTTCGTTGTTTGCTCTTGGTGCAACAGCAAGGGAAAATATTTAGAAATTAAAATGATTAATTTATTTGTAGTTTTAATAAAACAGGCGTGGTTTTGTAATATTTGCCAATGTCAGGACTCCAGAGCACAACTATGGGTCAAATCCTTCTGTGGTGTAACTGTTGGCTTCTAAGGACTCCTCCAGGGGTGAGTGTGGTGCAATGCCATTAGCATCAGTTAGCAAGCAGCCTTTCGTTTGTTTTCACGCACAGCCCAAACAGTTTGCAATTAAGAAAGAGCAGATTACAAAGGCCCAAACTCCTAGATCAAATCTGTCCTTAATTTTTGGGTTGGAAGCCGTATCCGAAGACTCATAAACATCAGTGGTTTAGGTTCTTCTTACTTCTCTGTTATTGTTACAGCTATACAGTACTACCACTTATGTCAGCATACATAAAACATTTCAACTCTTGCTGGAATATATACCTGAACCTTCTGGTTCAACTTCAGACCTTAAAGGAGGAACCCCAAAGGGAGCAGAGGCTCTGCTCCAGCAAAGCACTTAAGCTTCTGTTTAATTTTATGTAAACAGATTGCTACAGCTTTAGAAGTGAGGTGGAAAGACTGCGAATTAGAGGAGCTAACAGAGGAGAATCAGTTGTTATCCTGTGCTACCGACCTGATGAATCCCAAGGTTAGAGCAAAGGAGAATTGAAAACATTGTTTCCGTAGTCTCAGATTAGTCATAAACATGCATTTTGCTTGTGTTTAAATGCTTCGTCAGAGCGAGGAAGTAGTCTTCCCTCAAAATTTATGTGTAAGCGATGTCTGTGCCTTTGGAACCAGACTCTGGCTATTCACAAAAGTGTGTCATAGTTGGTCATCATAGTAAACTGACTCAGTAATGGAAAAGGGCTCCGAAGGAACACAGGTTTCACAAACTACTTTGTTGTTTGGTTTTTTTTTTTTTCATTAATATCATTCCTGTTCTGGGCACAGAATTTATCCCATTTGCCTTTGAAAATAGGGACCCTTGAGAGTACCCATTTAAAAGAAGAAGCTGTTTTTTACCATTGTGACCGGTTCATTAGAAGCCAGCGCGTTATCTCTCTATTAACGTTGAACAGTGTCTTATACCATAAAGGGCCCATTGAAATTAGTGGCTTAGTTGCAAAGATTACTGCTCAACAGTTTTTACTGTTGCTAAATATGTGACTTTACAAATAGTGCCATAAAAATTCTAAGTATTTCTAAAATGTCCCGCTTCTTTGGTCTATGCAATGGGAAGCATTGCACTGTAACTTTAAAATGCCAAAAATTATCAAGAAGTCATGTTAGCCATCTCTTAAGAGCGTTTCATTTCCAAGCTAATAAATTAAGCTGCTGAATTTTTGTCCTTTGTTTTAGGATGTGACAGTTCTCTTGCATAACTACAATTAAGGAATCTCAGAAGGCTCCAAAATGTTACAATATTCTGTGGATGCAAACACAGAGTGATTTTTCGTTTAGTTTTACAGCAGGGAAGGGGCACTGGAATGGCAGCGTGTTGCCTTTTTTTAACATCTAGTTTATGATTCATTCTAAAATATTCTTTCATTTGGAATTAACTTCAGATATTCCTGTTCTGACAAGCAGAGTAAATATTTTAGCAAGGACTTTTTAGAGAGAAACTTTGACAGTAACATACTCCTCCCTTATTGTTACAAAGGAAATACTTGCTCTCCAAACCCAGAGTCGGCATTTTAATGGAAATGATTCCAAAAGAATACGTAGGATGTTACAAATGTAAAATACATTTAATGAAAGAGTATACAGATGTCTTTCATGTATTTTAAATAAAAATGTCTAATTGGAGACTTGAGAAAGTCAGCAGCGATCTCTGAGCCATGTGCTTGTTATTACAATAGTATGTTATGTATAACTGTCATTCAGTGAGAAACAACACAGAGCAAAAAGGAAAACATATAAAACCATGAAGTTAAAGGAGAGAGGCCATCTTACAGATAATTTTTTATGTTTTTGCCTTGATTGGAATATATCACTTTCTTGCTTTTTGT